>NC_060126.1:110952912-111195412 GCF_021461395.2 Schistocerca americana
GCGACTTGTGTCACATAGACACGGTGTGAATTACTCTGGGAGAAAACGCAAATAAATTTCTTAAACCATTCCCTAAAATATTCCTTGACTGGCTGCCATCCTGTACAGTGTGGTGTGGATTCAAAAGCGATCTCTTCCGTGACGCCTACACGTTATCGAGACATACTTGTACAGCATGTGATCCCCGCTTTGGAAGAGCGTGACCTGTGTGGAAACCACTGTTTTCATGAAAGGTGGGGCAACATCGCACGTCGCTCATCAAGTGCAAGATCTTCTTGATACAGTCTTCCACGAACGTGCTATCTCCAGAGGTTTTCTAGGTGCATGGCCTGCATGATCACTTGATCTGAATCCACATGGCTTTTGGCTCTGCGGATATCTAAAAATACGTCTTTACCAGGGATGCGTTCGGTCTCTACCTGATCTGAAGGCCAATATACAGGAATACATTCCTCTGATTCCACCGGAACTGCTGCGAGCAACTGTCGATCACGTAGTTTTACGGCGCAACATCTCGTCTCCAGTGCTCGTATTAAAGAAACTGTATACGAAACGGTTAATAATAAAGTCAAAATTATCCCTCTCTCACTTATTTAACCATTTCTGCCCATGACCCGTTCCTAATCCGTAGCATATGGAAACATTTATATACGTCTTTGTTGCGTTCACAGTGCCATATTTGCTCCTGGTGACCACAAATGGAACTATCTCTTTTCCATCGTTAATCGACCACAATTGGAACTATCTTTTTCCATTGTTTATCGATTCCGTATGAATGAATTAGCGTATCTACCAAGTATTGCTGCCGTACGATAATTACAGCCCACACTAGACCTCCGTGAGTAATTTCACTTAAATTATAACCACCCGGTATTACCTTCTGTCTCCCGCGGATAAACACAGCCAGCTGGGTTTCATTCGAGCACTAATTACAATCCCTAATTATTTGCGTAACCTGTTGTGCGAGTTGTGAACTTGATGGAATATACTTTATTTTTCGCTACTGTTGAAAGTTTACTCTTTTGTGACAGTATCGAATTCTTATGCAATCCCGCAACACGTGTTTACAAATTTAATATCTCTCTTCCTTCTGTTACTTACTGTAATACAAGTAAGTACTGTGTAGTTGATCTTTGCTTTCTAAATGCATTCTGTCGTTCATTAGTGGAATTTTATAAAATTACTTTGAGGCAGTTATTTGTGATTCTTGCACATACCTCATACACAGAGGTGACAAATGCCGTCGGGTATCTCCTAATATCATTTCTGACTCCCTTTTGCCCGGCGTAGTGCAGCAACCCGACGTGGAATTCCCCTGCAGAGATACTGAGCCATGCTGCCTCTAAAGGCGTCCATAACTGCGGAAGTGTTGCCGGCGGAGAACGTTGTGCGCTAACTGACCTCTCGATTATGTGCCATAAATATTCGCTAGGATTCATGGTGTGCGATCTGGGTGGCCAAATCATTCGTTCAAATTATCCAGAATGTTCTTCAAACGTTGACATGGCACATAGTCATCCATAAAAATTCCATCGTCGGAGGGCTGCAAATGGTCTCCAAGTAGCCGAACATAACCTTTTCCAGTCGATAATCGGTACCGTTGTACCAGAGGAACTAGTCCATTTCATCTAAACACAGACCACACCAATATGGAGCCAGCATCAGCTTGCATAGTGCCTTGTTGACAACCTCTGTCCATGCGCCACATTCGAATACCACCATCTGCTCTTACCAAGTGAAATCGGGATTCATCTGACCAGCCCACGGGTATGACCGATACGATCACGAGCCCAGGGGAGGCGCTGAAGGTGATCTCGTCCTTTTAACAAAGGCGCTTGCGTTGGTCGTCTGCTCCCATAGCTGAACTGTCCTAATGGATACATTCGTCTTACGCCTCACGTTGATTTTTGCGGTTATTTCACGCACTGTTGCTTGACTGATAGCACTGACAACTCTATGCAAACGCCGCTGCTCTAGGTCGTTAATCGAAGGCCGGCTGTCACTGCTTTGTGCGGGGTGAGTGGTAATGCCTGAAAATTGGCGTTCTCGGCACACTCTTGACACTATGGATCTTGGAATATTGAATTCCCTAACTATTTCCGAAATGGAGTGTCCCTTGCGTCTCGCTGCAACTACCATTCCGTGTTCAAACTCTGTAATTCCCATCGTGCGGTCATAATCACGGTGGAAACCTTTCCACGTGAATAAAAAAAAAATGGTTCAAATGGCTCTGAGCACTATGGCACTTAACTTCTGAGGTTACAAGTCCCCTAGAACTTAGAACTGCTTAAACCTAACTAACCTAAGGACATCACACACATCCATGCCCGAGGCAGGATTCGAACCTGCGACCGTACAGTCGAGCGCCCACATGAACCGCCTGAGTACAAATGACAGCTCTACCAATGCACTATCCATTTATGCCTTTGCACACAACATTATCATCTGTACAATGTGGATATATCTGTTTCATGACTTTCGTTACCTCAACTATACTGAGTTACACCTCTGTCATTTTATCAATCTTGCGATTGTCTTACATTTATACTCCCTTGCTCGCCAAACACTGGCGATGAAAATTCGACCATCACGAGCAGTCGAAACGACAACGTTCAGGCGAGAGCATTTTCGCTATTATTACTGAACGTTACGGAGGCAGCTTCATGATAGCCTCATATAACGCATAATGATAACTTATCGTGGCGAATGAGAACAAGTGAGGGCCGTGCAACCGATAAGAAATAATTAGGTGTGGAGACAGTGAGGGTAAGACTTTCAGCGGGAATGAATTAAGACGCGTGAAAGCTAGTGAGGAAGCCGGAAAAGTGATGTACTTGCTCTAAAAATGGAACGACCGGAGTTGCCGGGAAAATACGATGACTTCATTTATGACTCACCGCGGCAACGCACAATACAGCTGGCTGCTTGAGGTCGCAAGTGTATTCCTTTGTCGGATACAAGGAACAAGGAAAACGAACGGATGCCTTGCTTTCTGGGAAAGCACTACATTGTAGGTATTCTCTAGGACTTGCTCGCTAATTTACTTGGAAGACTGACATCATTAATAACTGAGCACAGGAAGTTACGTGTAGGCGCTGTGTATGCGGCCGTAGTGTAGTGCTCAATGGTCAGTGTAGAATAGTCCTCGCAGTATTTTCTCATTCGGAAGAGAAAATTGGTGATTAAAAATTCGTAAATAGATCTCGCCCCAAACAAAACCGGCTTTGTTTCAGTGACTGCCACCCCAACTCGCGTACCATATCAGTGACGCTCTCATCCGCATTGCGCGATAACACGAAACAAGCTGCCCTTCTTTGCACTTTTTCGATGTCCTCCCTCAATCCTACCTGGTAAGTATCCCACACCGCGCAGCAATATCACAGCACAGGACGAAAAAGTGTAATGTAGGCTCTCACTTTAGTGGGTTTGTCGCATCTTCTATGTGTTCTACCAACAAAGCGCAGTCTTTGTTTCGCATTCCCCACAATATTATCTATGTGGTCTTTCTAGTTTAAGTTGCTTGTAATTGTAATTCCTAGGTATTTAGTCGATTTGACAGCCCTTAGATTTGCGCGATTTATCGTATACCCAAAAATTTATCGGATTTCATTTTGTACCCATGTGGATGATATCGCACTTTTCTTTGTTTAGTGCCAATTGCCACTTTTTCCACCATATGAAAATTTGCTCTAGATCATTTTGTATGGTTCAAATGGCTCTGAGCACTATGGAACTTAACATCTGAGGTCATCAGTCCCCTAGAACTTAGAACTACTTAAACCTAACTAACCTAAGGACACCACACATATCCATGCCCGAGGCAGGATTCGACCCTGCGACCGTAGCAGTCCCGTGGTTCCAGACTGAAGCGCCTAGAACCGCTCGGCCACCGCGGCCGGCGATCATTTTGTAAGTGGAATTGATCGTCTGATGATTTTACTAGATGGTAAATTACAGCGTCATCTACAAACAATCTTAGGGGGCTGCTCAGATTATGACATTGATCATTTATGTAAATCAGGAACAGCAGAGGGCCGAACGCCAGATATTACTTCTGTTCTACTAGATGATTTACCGTCGCTCACTACGAACTGTGACCTCTCTGAGAGGTAGGGAAAAATGATCATCATAATAAAATAAGAGAAATCAGAGCTCGAACGGAAAGATTTAGGTGTTCCTTTTTCCCACGCGCCATTCGAGAGTGGAATGGTAGAAAAGTACTATGAAAATGGTTCGCTGAACCCTCTAGCAGGCACTTAAGTGTGAATTGCAGAGTAACCATGTAGATGTAGATGTAGGGGCGAGAATGTGTTCTGGGCTTCAGATCAGTGCAGGAATTCCGTCTCCTCAGATGAGTCCAGAATTACATCGCAAAGTGTCAACATATATCTTTCCATTTAAAGAAAAATCGTAACCTGTCAAAAATCTACATAGCTACTCCGCAAGGGACCGTACGGTGCGTGACGGAGGGTACTCTGTACCACTATTTGTCATTTTCTTTCCTGTTTCTCTCGCAAATAGAGCGAGGGAGAAACTAATGTCTGTATGCCTCCGTATGAGCAATAATTTCTCGTATCTTATTTTCGAAGTCCTTGTGCGGAATCTATGTTGGCGGAATAGAATCGTTCAACAGTCAGCATCAAATGCCGCTTCTCTAAATTTCCTGAATAGTGTTTCTAGAAAATAACGTCGCCTTCCCTCCAGAGATTCCCTTTTGAGTTCCCGAAGCATCTCCGTAACACTTACGTGTTGTTCGAACCAACCGGTAACAAATCTAGTAGTCCGGCTATGAATTGCTTCTCCCTTCAATCAGACCTGGTACAGATCGCAAACACTCGAGCAGCACTCAAGAATAGGTCGCGCCAGCGTCCTAGTCGCGGTCTCCTTTACAGGTGAACCACTCTCTCCTAAATTTCTCCCAATAAACAAAAGTAGGGCAACACTTCAGTCCTTGCATACTCGTCCCACCTCATATCACTTTGCATCGTTGCGGCCAGATATTTAAATGACTTGACACTATGAAGCAGGACACGAGTAATACTGTATCCAAACATTGCAGGATTGATCTTCCTACTCATCCGCATTAATCTACATTTTTCAGCATGTAGAGCTATCTGCCGTTCATCACACCAACTCGAAATTTTGTCTAAGTCGTCTTGAACTTCGACACCTTAGCGCACACCACGGCATCATCATCCAACAACCGCAGACTGCTTCCCACCTTGTCCTTCCAATCATCTATATATCTAGGTAACCACAGCGGCCCTATCTCACTTCCCTGAAGCACTCGTGACGAAACCCTCGTCTCTGATGAACACTCATCGTCAAGGGCAACATACTGCGTTCCATCACTTAAGAAGTCTTCAAGCCACTCACGTATCTGTGAACTTATTCCATATGCTCGTACCTGCAATGGGGTACCGTGTCAAATGCTTTCCTGAAATCTAGAAATATGGAGTCAGCCTGTTGCCACTCATCCATAGTTCTCAGTATATCATGTGAGAAAAGGGCAAATTGAGTTTCGCACGAAAGATACTTTCTAAAACCATGTTGATTCGTAGACATAAGCTTCTCAGTCTCAATAAAGTTTATTATATTCGATCTGAGAATATGTTCAAGAATTCTACATCAAACCGAAGAGAGATATATTGATCTGTAATTTTGCGGGTCCGTTCATTTACCCTTCTTATATACTGGAGCCACCTGCGCTTTTTTCCAGTCGCTAGGGACTTTGTGCTGGGCGGCAGATTCACGATAAACACAAGCTAGGTAAGGGACCAGTGCCGTAGAGTACTCTTTGTAGAATCGAACTGAGATTTCACCCGGATCCGGTGATTTATTTGTTTTCAAATCTTTCAGTTGTTTCTCCATGCCAGATATGCTTATGACTATGTCGACGATACGGTAGTCTGTCCGGTGGTCAAATGACGGTATGTTTGTAAGATGCCCCTATGTGAACGATTTCTTAAACGTGAAATTTAAAACTTCTGCTTTCGTTTTGCTGTCTTCATCTGCCACACCAAAGTGGCAACAAGGGACTGAATGGAAGCCTTAGACACACACAGCAATTTTCTCGGGTTCTCTGCCAGATCTTTTGCTTAGGTGTGACGGTGGTAGGAAACATCATCAACTTGATCTTGCACTTTCGGAGAAGAAAAACACACTTGCGAAATGTCAGCCCAAGCAGTCGAGCCTGCGCAAAAATTTCGGTCATAATTCTGATAGACTGCACGACAACTGGGAACAGTCTGCTGGCAGCTGGTCTAAGATCACGTGTTCCTCTGTTCAGGCTGCCACTGGCACCACGACACCGCCGAACGTGGATGATTTGGAGTCTTGAAACAGTCGACTGGAGAGAGCAGCACTCTGTTGTCTTCAGTGATGAGGATAGGTTCTGCCTGTGTGTAAGTGGAGTATGCACACGGGTGGGGCATAGACCTAGTGAGCTGCCTATACCAACGTGCACTCTCCCACGTCACGCAAATCCTAACCATGGGGTGGGAAGTCATCAGTTACAACTGACGATGGCATTTACATTTTTTCTACGGGGTAAAGTAAACAGTGCCCGCAACAATCCACAGACTATTACTCCCGTGCTCCTGGCACTTACATTTAAGGATGCTGTGTGTATAACAATTGCCTCTGCCAGAAAGATCACCAGTTCTCTAGGTGTTTGAACAGGTATCGGACATCGTGAAACGGGAACGCATTCGATCTCCAGATCCTGCAACAACCATTGCCGAATTGCAACAAAAGGTGCAAGGTGCTGAAGACAATATGTTTCTTACAGAACGTGACTGTATTCATCATGAACTCGAGAAATAGTCGAGGCGAGAGTTCTGCAACCGTGGTCTAGGGGTAGCGTCTTTGATTCATAATCAAAACTCTTCGGTGCCGAGTTTGAATCCCACCCCTGGTTAAAGTTTGATTAATAATCAGCATTGGCGGCGGAAGACTTCCGGCATAAGAAGTCACCATAATTCTGCCAACGTCCCTGTCAAAGAGGGCGGAGGAGCGGACGGACTCTTGCCTAGGGGTGGGAAACTACCCCTAAAGGCGGAAGAATCAGCAATGATCAACGGCATGAGAATGGAGAAGGGAACAGAAACCACTGCATTAAAGACGTGTAACGTATATCCACAGGACATGTGGCCTGCAATTGAAGAAGAGCCATGATGATATCTCCATTGGCAAAAGATTCCGGAATAGTCCCCCATTCAATCTCCTGGAGGCGACTGCCAAGGTGCAAGTTAGACATTACATACCTTTTGTTGATTCATTTAGCTTTCTATTTTGTGCAACATCCCATCGTCGAAATTCTGTAATTAGTGTGCGATTAATTCGATACTGTAATGAAGTACACTCTCTGTAACGATCTTTTGTCTTCCTCATATAATCTCTTTGGTTATCTTTAAAATTAATTTTATTTAAATAATTTTGTGTAGAACTACCAATATATTCAAATGTTCTCTTTTATTTAAAATGTTTGTTTGCTATTATGTAAACTGTTGATCCTCACTTGGGGTTCTTAGTTATGTCATATGTAAAAGGTGTTGTGGTTCCCCTCGGGAACGGAACTGTGTAGCGCGCAAATTGTGGTTGGCCTAGGTAGAAAAGGTGGAACCAAGAGTCAGGCGGGGACGAGCTACCAAACTATCAACTGCTCATGAAAACATTGTCTACTGTGCTGGTTCCGAGAGAGGCTTTTCCTGACGTTTTCCAATGCCTCGGATGGATGGATAAAGAGCTCGAACCATTCTGGAATTGATATTTATCATCATCACCAAGAAATGAAAGAGTCCAGCAATTCTACCTGCAAATCCACCTGCTACCAACATGCAATCGCCACCACATTGCGCAGTCACTGTATTGGAACAATATACTAATGTACAGTGAAGTATCAGCTTATTGGATGTGTTAGTGTGCTCAAATATAAGGTAATTTATAACTGAATTTATGTACCTACCTTGATTTTTTTCTTATCATAACACCTCTCAGGTTCCTCTCCGTTTGAACTAAAGTGATTACCGAGTGTCCTTACTGAAAGAATATTAAAGCCCAGTGTTTACTAATTAATGCCTCTTGAACATAATAAAAAGAAAGTTAAAGTTAATGTGGCAAGAGAGTGAACTAAAGTAAATGATGCTTGCTGAAAATAATTTTGCTATTAAAACTGCTTATTAGTATGTTGTTGCCAACTTCAAAATTAAAAGTTCTTAAAACTGAGGCTTATAAAGTTTTGTTTAGTAAATGATCACGTTGCTGCCTGTTGTAAATCGCAAAAGGTGAGTCAGTATCTTACAAATATGTTAATTTTGTGTCTCGCTGAAGTAAAATTTGAAAACTGCAATTGTGTAAAGTTATATACTCATGCTTGCTAAGCACTTGTTTCTCTTGTGTATTGAAAGTGGATATTAACAGTGTAATAGGATCCATTGTTTACCTTTTATGCTCATGATAAATAACAATTAATAGAATGACAACTATCTATGATAACAGTAACTTCATTATTCAAAAGGCAGTGAGAAGTCATTTGTTAGTGAAATACATTTAACTTTGATTCTAAATAGAAAAGTACTTAGCTGAGGGAGACTTAACCTATGGCCAGTTCATAATTTTGCAGTAAACTACATTTACAATTTTTTGTCAGAAAGGAAAATGTTTGAAAGGTAATACTGAACCTATGTCCAATTTATGATTATACAGTGAATATTAATAGTAATGTTATAAAGACCATACATTTTGAATAACCCCTGAAAGAAATAGTCTGTATTGTTATCTGTTATATTTATGCAAATAGTTTGTTCTGCTCTGGCAGATCTAACCTTACCGTGAACATACTGTATTCAGGTGCCAGAGTTCACTGCACTCACGTCTGGCAAAGTAAAGGTTGTGTTTGTCCGTTAAAGTTACTCATATCTAGTATCTTGAACAAGAATATTAATCATTCTCTTGCCTAATTAGGCTGGCGACCGTTTTCTTTATTCTTTGAACAGTGTAGCTAGGTAAAATATTATTTGCTACTGTTTAAATATTTACGTAATTCTTATTTTCACCGGGCGAGTTGGCGCAGTGGTTAGCACACTGGACTCGCATTCGGGAGGACGACGGTTCAATCCCGTCTCCGGCCATCCTGATTTAGGTTTTCCGTGATTTCCATAAATCGCTTCAGGCAAATGCCGGGATGGTTCCTTTGAAAGGGCACGGCCGATTTCCTTCCCCATCCTTCCCTCACCCGAGCTTGCGCTCCGTCTCTAATGACCTCGTTGTCGACGGGACGTTAAACACTAATCTCCTCCTCCTCTCTTACTTTCATTTCCGATAAGCCACCTCCATTAGGTACAACGTGGTCAACATAGCGAACTTCCTCTCAGAGCGTAACACTGCTCTGCTTCTTCATACTATAATTGCTTGAATAAAAATAATTTCATTATACGAACTGCCTTCTGCTTTGAGGTTATGGTATAGTAGTGGCAGACGATAGTGTTACACGTGGCTTTTCCGTGACAGGACTAGTTGTTCTGTTGGCGCATAGTACGTAATTGACCAAATTTGGTATTTGATTGCACAAGCTACGTAAACGCAGTTGTAGTGTTAAAAGGTTACCATGACAAGAAGATTGAATAATCAACTAAAGGATAACGTTCTGCGAGTCGAGGCGTGTAACGTCAAAAGCTTGAACGTCGTAGGGAAATTAGAAAATCTGAAAAGTGAAATGCAAAGGCTCAGTCTAGATATAGCAGGGGTCAGTTAAGTGAAGTGGAAAGAAGACAAGGATTTCTGGTCAGATGAGTATAGGGTAATATAAACAGCAGCAGAAAATGGTATAATTGGAGTAGTATTTGTTATGAATACGAAGGTAGGGCAGAGAATGTGTTACTGTGAACATTTCAGTGGCAGGGTTGATCTTATCAGAATCGTAGCAAAACCAACACCGACAACAATAGGTCGGGTATACATGCCGACGTCGCAAGCTGAAGATGAAGAGTTGAGTGTATGAAGATATGGAAAGGATAATACAGTATGTAAAGGGGGACTGGAATGCAGTTGTAGGGGAAGGAGTAGTTGGAAAGGTTACAGGAGAATATGGGCTTGGGACAAGGAATGAGAGAAGAGAAAGACTAATCGAATTCTGTAACACGTTTCAGCTCTGTTCAAGAATCACAAAAGGAGGAGGTATATTTGGTAAAGGTCGGGTGATACGGGAAGATTTAAGTTAGATTACATCATGGTCAGAAGGAGATTCCGAAATCAGATTCCGGACTGTAAGGTATATCCAGCAGCAGATATAGACTCAGAGCACAATATAGTAGTGATGAAAAATAGGCTGAAGTTTGAGACATTAGTCAGGAAGAATTAACACGCAAAGAAGTGGGATACGGAAGTACTAAGGAATGACGAGATACTGTTGACGTTGTCTAAGGCTGCAGGTACAGCAATAAGGAGTAGCTCAGTAGGCAGTACAGCTGAAGAGAAATAGACACCTCTAAAAACGGCCATCACAGAAGTTGGGAAGGAAAACATTGGTACAAAGAAGGTAACTCCGAACAAACCATGGGTAACAGAAGAAACACTTAAATTGATCGATGAAAGGAGGAAGCACAAAAATGCTCCGGGAAACTCAAGAATACAGAAATATAAGTCGCTGAGGAATGAAATAAACAGGAAGTGCAGGGAAACTGAGACGAAATGTCTGCAGTAAAAATGTGAAGACATCGAAAAAGAAATGATTGTCGGACGGACAGACTCAGCATACAGGAAAGTCAAAATACCCTTCGGGGCCATTAAAAGCAACATGAAGAGTGCAACGGCAATTCCACTGTTAAATGCAGAGGAGAGGGCGGATAGGTGGAAAGAATACATTGAAAGGCTCCATGAGGGGGAAGATTTGTGTGATGTGATAGAAGAAGATACAGGAGTCGATTTATAAGAGATAGTGGATCCAGTATTATAATCAGAATTTAATAGAGATTTTGAGGACTTAGGATCAAATAAGGCAGTAGGGATAGATAACATTCCATCAGAATTTCTAAAATCATCGGGAAGTGGCAACAAAACGACTATTCACATTGGTGTGTGGAATGTATGAGTCTGGCGACATGCCATCTGACTTTCGGAAAAGCATCATCCACACAGTTCCGAAGGCGGCAAGAGCTGACAAGTGCGAAAATTATAGCACAATCAGCTTAACAGCTCATACATCCAAGTTGCTTACAAGAATAATAAAAAGAAGAATGGAAAAGAAAATACAGGATGCGCTAGATGACGATCAGTTTGGCTTTCGGAAAGGTAAAGGCACGAGAGAGGCAATTCTGTCGCTGCGGTTAATAATGGAAACAAGACTAACGACAAATCAACACACGTTCATAGGATTTGTGGACTTGGAAAAAGCGTTTGACAATGTAAAATAGTGCAAATTGTTCGACATTCTGAAAAAAGTAGGGGTAAGCTATAGGGAGAGACGGGTCATATACAATATGTACAACAGCCAAGAGGGAATAATAAGAGTGGACGACGAAGAACGAAGTGCTCGTAAAAAAAAGGTGTAAGACAAGGATATAGCCCTTCGCCCCTACTGTTCAATCTGTACATCGAGGAACGAATGATGGAAATAGAAGAAAGGTTCAGAAGTGGAATTAAATTTCGTGGTGAAAGGATATCAGTGATACGATTCACTGATGACATTGCTACCTTGAGTGAAAGTGAAGAAGAACTACATGATCTGCTGAACGGAATGAACAGTCTAATGAGTACATAGATAGAGTAAATCGAAGAAAGACGAAGGTAACGAGTAGTAGCAGAAATGAGAACAGCAAGAAACTTAACATCTGGATTGATGGTCACGAAGTAGACCGAAGGAAGCAGTTTTGCTACATAGGCAGTAAAATAACCAATGACGGACGGACTAAGGAGGACATCAAAAGCACACTAGCAACGGCAAAAAGGTCATTCCTGGCCAATAGAAGGCTACTAATATCAAATATCGGTCTTAATTTGAGGAAGAAATTTCTGACAATATACATCTCGAGTACAGTATTTTATGGTAGTGAAACATGGACTGTGAGAAAACCGGAACAGAGAAGAACCAAATCACTTGAGATGTGGTGCTACAGACGAATGCTGAAAATTAGGTGGACTGATAAAGTAAGGAACGAGGAGGTTCTACTCAGGATCGGAGAGGAAAGGAATATGTGGAAAACACTGATAAGGAGGACAGGATGATAGGACATCTGTTAAGACATGAGGGAATGACTTCCATGGTACTAGAGGGAGCTGTAGAGGGCAACAACTGTAGAGGAAGACAGAGATTGGAATACATCCAGCAAATAATTGAGGACGTAGGTTGCAAGTGCTACTCTGGGATGAAGAGGTTGGCACAGGAGAGGAATTCGTAGCGGGCCGCATCAAACCAGTCAGAAACTGATGACCACAAAAAAAAAGACTTCTGAAAATCGTCATCAGAAAAGCAATCATTACCTGGAGTAGTACAAACTTGTTTCCTACGTCAAATCATTTTATTTTGCAGAAATGGAGAAAGAGAATCCATAAATTTCTGTTATTTAAGTTCGATATGCGTGTAAGGTGTCAGGCAATTCCAACACCTTCCATGAAACACACCGCGCAGAATGTTAGATGCGTGTCGTCTGTAGCGTGACTTAATTTAAGGAATATTCAATTTATGGTGAGACTTATTGGAGCAAGCAGAGCCCGAGCGTGGCAATGGTACCCGTTATCCATTGACACAATTGGTTCGCAACACGATATTTCCACGTGAATAGACTACTGCGGAAGATGTTATTTAAGCGAAAGTTATTTGAGTGAATTTCTTACTTCCCCTCTCGATGCGGCGATGTACCATCTTCATTAGAAACAACATGACCATATTCTTTCCAAACACGTAAGAAAACTGACATCCGCAGCGTGTCTTGGAAGTTACATGTGCAAGGTGTTTTTTGCAGGCAAATATCTTGTCTACCGTAAGAGTAACTTGCAAGGGCACCGACTTTCCAAAATTTCTGTGGATGCAAATCAGTTGCCAAATGAAGTATATGTTTCCTGGGGACTCTCGATATTTTTAATATGAATTACTGTCATTTATAATCTTTTATGAACACTGCCTGTGTCGTAAAGGTCTGTGCTGTGATAAAGTAAAATATACCAGTATTGTAAGCATACGGTGAGACTGTCACAGCTCAGGTGGTAACACAGCTGATTAAAAGCAACAGAAATGAGACAAATCTCGGGTTCGAATGGACTTGGACGGACCCGCAGGGCCAAAGGCGTAACGTACGCCTGAACAAATGAATATCCTGACCCCTAACACAAATCGTATAACCTATCATTAAGTAACTATTGAGGTAGTCTGTAACAATCGACTTCCCTCTAACTCACATTATTCTTTATTATTACTCAATATTGGCAAGCAGCTATTTTAAAACAATTGTTGACGAATGGTGCGAGGCTACTGCAGCGTGTCACTCGTAGGAAAACACGAAAGCAAGCAGGAAAGACGGGATTCCAGTCACAATATAGTGCGACTGTTATTAGGGGGAGTGTCTTTGACTTGCTCAGAGAAAGGCAAGGAACGGAGGAGTGTGTTGCTTGGTTGCCTTTGCACAAAGACATCGGAAACAAACATATGTTTTAACTTACATCTCAATGTTTTAACAGTTTAATACTTTCTCATGAAAGCAAATGAGAAATATTTGATAATTATTTGAAACCCTCAGCTGCCGACAGATGTTGATATACCTCTATGGGGAGAGCTGAAAATGTATACCCCGATCGGGATTCGCACCCTGGATCTCCTGCTTACATGGCAGACGCTCTATCCATCTGAGCCAGCGACCACACAGATGAATAGCGCGACTGCAGGGACTTATCCCTTGTACGCTTCCCGTGAGATCCACATTCTCAACTGTGCACAATCTACATACGTAATGTACGTAATACATATTTGTCCATCCACTCATTACTCGCGCACACTAAGGTGACGATTCCCGTAAGAGTTATTTCCAGAACAGTTACTATCCTCATATATATATAGTTAAAGGCTTCGCAGCCATTGACCTTCGTCTGTGCGAATGCGCACAGGATGCCCGAACTCTTACGAGAATCGTCACCTTAGTGTGCACGAGTAATTAATGAATGGGCAAATATGTATTAGGGAATTATATATGTAGATTGTGGACAGTTGGGAATGTGGGTGTCACGGGAAGCGTGCAAGGGATAAGTCCCTGCAGTCGCCGAATCGTTAGTGTCCTCGGTGGTTCAGTTGGATAAAGCGTCTGCCAAGTAAGCAGGAGATCCTCGGTTCGAGTCCCGGTCAGGGACCCTCTAAAAAAAAGTGTGTGAACGGATCAACGAAGAACCCGAACGGGTGTCATCGGACAAATTCAACGAACGATATAGAACAATATGAGATAAAAAGAGATGGATAGAGCGTCTGCCACGTAAGAAGCGGATCCCGGGTTCGAGTCTCTGTCGGAGCACACGTCTTCAGCTGTCCCCATCGAGGTATATCAACGACACCTGTCGGCAGCTGAGGGTTTCATTTATTCTAGAGAAGCTTCACGGTCATCAGTGGTATCTGTTCTTTCGAGAACAGTTACTATCCTCATATATATGAGAAATATTTATTTAATTTTTTTAATTAAACTATTTGTGTGTGTGGCACACCCCTCCCGCCCCCCTCCCAAGATTGTGTATGTGGGTATGTGGGTGCTCTCGAGCCCCAGCTCACCCACATTGTCGGCGCGCATGGTAACTTGTACCATTGCACAAATCACCAACAGAGTTATCTTGAGTGCTCCGACCACCAGCACTACAGATAAATACGAAAAGATGCCTCTCCTGCTAAAATTACTGGCATTAATAAGTGCGCCGGACAAAAAACTGCCGTTCACCTCCATAGCTGAGTGGTCACCATGTCCGACTGATAACTGGAGGACCCGGATTCGAATGTCGGTGAGCCAGCTGTTTTTCCTTGGTGGGACGACTTCAGGGGACTGCTCGCAGCCTCGTGATCCCAGCTCAGGAGCTGTTGGACTGAGAAGCAGCTGTTTCGAGGTCAAGAACGACGACAACAACCGGTAGAGCAGTGTGCTGGATCCATGCTCATCCATGTGGCAGAGGACGACAAGACGATTGGTCGGTCCCGAGTGGATCATCTGGGCCAGAATACACAGCTTTGCTTTGCTTTTCTTACAATAATTTGGCCAACCCCACCCACCTCCCTCACCAGTGGGCATCACGCTATTACCACCTAACATCCCCTCTAGCTTTGTTAATGGCTTCACTTCCGCTCTATATAATAGTCCACAGATTCCTTCCTATAAGCAACACTTACAACTGCCGTCTGGTTTCTGCACAAGTAGTAAAAAGCCTTTCGGTCCCTACATTTTACCCTTGCTACCTTCTTTGAAATTCTGAAGGTGGTAGGGGTGAAATACATGGAGCGAAACGCTATTTACAACTTGTACAGAAACCAGACGGCAGCTGTAAGAGTCTAGGGGCATGAAAGAGCAGCAATGGTTGAGAAGGGAGTGTGGCAGGATTGTATCCTGCTGCAGATGTTACGCGATCTGTACATTGAGCAAGCAGAAAAGGAAACAAAAGAAAGATTTGGAGTGGGGATTAAAATTCACAAAGAAGACGTAAAAACTTTGAAGTTTTCTGATGGCATTGTGATTCTGTCGGATACAGGAAGAGCTGCTGAACGAAATAGACAGTCTTGAGAGGAGGATATAAAATGAAAATCAACAAAATCAAAACAAGAATAATGAAATGTGGTCGAAGTAAATCAGGTGATACTGAGGGAACTAGGTTAGGAAGTGAGATACTTAAAGTAGTGATGAGTTTTATTATTGTGGCACCAAAATAGGTAACGATGGCTGAAGTAGAGGGTGTATAAAACGTGGACTGGCAATGGCAAGAAAAGCGTTTCTGAAGAAGAGAAATTTAACATCGAATATAGAGTTAAGTGTTAGGATGTCTTTTCTGAAAGTATTTGTATGAATTGTAGCCATGTACGGAAGTGAAACATGGACGATAAACAGTTTAGACAAGAAGAGAACAGAAGCTACAGAAGAAAGCTAAAAATTAGGTGGATAGCTCACTTAACTAACAATGAAGTACTGAACAGAATTGGAGAGAAAAGTAATTTGTGGTACAACCTGACTAGAAGAAGGGATCAGTTGATAGGACACGTTCTAAGAGGGGGGGGGGAGGAGAGGGAGTGTGGGGGTTTAAGGTCATAGAGGGAGACCAAGAGATGAAAACAGGAAGCAGGTTATCAGTTGCAGTAGTTATTCGCAGATGAAGAGGTTTGCGCAGGGTAGAGTAGCATGGAAAGCAGCATCAATGCATCAAACCGGTCTTCGGACTGAGGACTCCAAGAACATGTGCAATATCGAAATGAAGATAGTGACAGATGATTGTACCATGCACAACCGCCATGTTGACTGCTTCATTTTACCTGCTATCGCAAATAGTCCCAGTCATTTACTACGGAATTAAGGTCGGGAAATTCGGCGAGTCAGTCGAGACACCTGAACGTTCTTCAAATCACTAACGTATGCGTGCAGATCCGTTGATGAGGCTGTTGTCCATAGCACACGTATCGTGGAGAATTAGGGAAAGGATAATATTTGGTAGTCCAGAACGTTGAAACACTAATATTGGTTCATCATAACGGTAACGTCAATGAGTGGGCCTAACTCATGCTACGTAAAACTCCCTCAAAACATCACATTTTCACTTCCGGCCTTTACGACAATCAGGGTCTTCACATCACTGGTTCGTCGATATACTCGTGCCAAGTTGCCATCAATGGACCGGTTCCATGGAGATACCATCGCTGTATTTTTGTTTGTTTTATAGCTGTTGTCATATAGCTACACTGAACCGAATTACGAGATGAAAAATATGTCATCATCTTAATCTGAAAGTTTTAGGTTACAGTGAAGACCTGATCTAACTGCATGAAAAAGTTCTGTTATTTGGAGTAGCGTCGGGTTCAAATTGGATTATGTACAATGATAACATCGATTATTATATGTTTACTTGGAGTATATCATTGTTAAGTGGATCTCACCTATTTTTCATGGATATATTTTAATTTGTACAGTTTACCGCAACTTCCCATCTAACGGAATGTATAGTAGAAGTTATGATCAGTAAAAATAGTGTTATAATTTATTTATTTTACTGGCAAGAAATACGTTCAACACCCCATTCCTGTTCCTCTAGGAGGTACATAAATATAAATTAAACAATAAATATTAAATATTGTAAACAATTACTGCAATTAAAAACTAATAAATGGTATTAAATTATTCGAGCACGTTAAAATTTAGTCTAGAAAGTTGAGTTAAAACCGTGGTTCATTATATTTAGTACTCCAACATTGCTCTCTCACACATTCTTTAAATATATTGGTATGAAAACAAAATTTATTTCGCACTCAGCAGTTGTACATTTAAATTCAAGTTTCTTTCTCTTTGATACATTACTGAAGGCCAGATCAAGAAAAGGCACAAAAAAACCTTTAATATTGACAAGTTCAACATACAATTATCTATTAGACCGTAGCGCTTAACCTACCGCTAATGCTAAGACAGATGCCTATAGAGAGTCACACGGAACATGCGAGAAGCACCAACACCAATGACTGTTTTGGTGAACTACATCTAATTCGGTCAGTGGAAGACATGATTCAGTGCATGGCATGTAGGAAGTGGCTGCATGAAAACTCCGCTGGAGATACTTTTGTTTCAATTGCGGATAGACTGCATCCCTGTGTTATGGAAAAATGTTCGAATTGTCTCATAGTTTGTCCACAATTAGACGAAAGGGCAGTTATTTTATAAGGTAATTTAAATTTCTTTAATTTAATAACAATGTCAGTTTCGATTTATGCTGTACTTCAACGTTGGTCAAATATATTTTTTTTATGTTCAGAATTAACATTCATGGTTCATATTAAAATTAATTTCCTCTTAACGACCCTTTTCTTTTCTTAATTATACTGTGTGACCATATTCAAATCCGTCCATCCGTTGCATAGTCGAATAAGTGGGTTTAATCACGAAATTTAGGATACACATCTACTGGTCCACTGATGGAAACCATGAATAATTCAGTATTTTTTCTTGACTGTGTTAAAGATATTTCAGGAATAACCATTATACACTGCAGTGTAGGTTACCTGAAAACTTCTGACATTTTTTCACAACATTTGAAACATTGGATTTCCTCCAGTTCGAGACTAAATTTAACTGGCCCATTGATCGCAACCTTACCCTGTCATCTGAAAAGAGGCAAAACACTACTCGGTCATTCACACTACATGCCTCCAGTCAGCTAGTGCCAATTTCTGTTTCATATGAGCCACTGAAGACGTGGAGATGTACGTGCAACTGTGAGAAATGGTCTTTTACGACATACTTGATTCCAAATGACTGTTGCATGCAGTTCCTTTGGCTATGTGCACTCAGAAAATGGTTATCGACAGCAGCATTTCCTGTCCAGGTTGAAATCGACTGTCATTGACAAAGTATGACACTCTTTTAATCCATGACAAAATCCTTTTGCGGCCGCTTCTCTTACAACGCCTTACGTGTCACTCCTAATAGACACGTTGGGAAATCTGCGTGGATACACCGACAAATTGGGCAACTTCATTAATAATGTGGTCATAGGTATGTCTAAACATGACAGCTCCAGTCTGTCATGCTGTGACGTCTCCACGGCTACCCATGTCACTGCCTAGAATGGCACATATACATTACTTCACAGCCATGACTAGTCACATCAGTGGAGGGTCACATGACCATCTGCTAACCGTTTTATACCACCTACAGCGCACCAAAGCGATCAGTTTGCCCTTTTAAAGGGGACACTAGTATTTGTTTTCGGTGAACTTAATATTTTGCCGTAATTCATTTTCTCCGGAAAAATAGCTGTGGGGTTGACATGACTGGGACGATTTGTCTCTGCTGTCTAGCAACGTGAATGAATTGTGTCTGCACTCTGTAATATCATAGACAGTTGATTGCGGAAGGTAAAAATTTCTTTGAACTTTTAATAGATGCCCATAGAATACACTTAACATTCTTTGTGGTGCACGGTGTGATATCCTTAGTTTGAACTTATTAATGAAATCGGTTGCCTGAACTTCACGAATACATGCGATTATCACTTTGGTCGTTAAAGATTATCTAGTAATGCTTCTTTAATCTTGTGCTGATTTCCAGCGCTACACGTATCTTCCGAAAACCATGGGTCTCAGATAATTGCTCGGTAATCAATATCCAGCCACTTTATATTATGTGTAAAGGTAGGTCAAGTTAGAATATATATTTCACAATGTTCATTGATGAAACAAAAATTCTAATACATCTGTCGATTAAATGTTATTAGTGTTCCACAAATAGTCATTTTTGAGAAAATACTGTGTTTTCTCCCTTTGTCATGTTTTCTAATTTTCGTTAGCTACACAGATATATGAAGCCTTAATTTGTGCTAATACCACAAAAAACCTTCTCTATTGTGAGATTAATATGTATTGCAACGGGAATATCATTTTACAGAGATACTTCCAGACGCAGTTAAATAACAGACGGTTTCTAAGATTATGAAACAATTTGGCTCTTTCCTCTTCTGTTATTCGTGTCATATTACGTTTCTTAACACTATTGTTCGCAAAACACGAGTAGATGCCTGAAATAAGTTATTTACAGTCCTTTTATTATCTTTTTATTCCTAAGTTTTACAAATAATACGGTGAACTGCCGTGCTGCATTTTTCCAAACGGAAATCCTTCCACGTTTATTATTAGCGAAATATAATGCTTGGTTTTCCAAGCATCTGTTTCGAAAGATGAGAAGCTCCAGCATTAATCTGACCTGTCTATATTTAGAATTAACAGAGCGTCGTCGTAATTAAGTGCATGGCTGACAGTCTTAATTAACGCCTCCGCTCGACTGTTATCTACAGACAACACTTGCATTACGTTAACACCTCCTCAGAGAGGTGCGACAAGGGGTGTAAAATCCTGTATGGTAAATAACTCACACACGATACACACTGATAAATATTGCCTAACTAATATATTTGTACTGCATTTAGTTAATAGATATGCAGACGGTAATATGGATCTGTATTATCTTGTTCAGAAACTTCAGTTTTCTTCCACTTTCTGCGTTCGTGACATGGCGGGTTTCATTGCCTGACCTGCTTAGTCACCCCCCAAAACTATCTAGAGCTAGATTTTGTTTTTAGTTTTTGCATTTGCTGCATTTCGAGACATTCGACGAAAAAGTGAGGCACCAACTGGTTTCTAACTACTGACAAAATCAACTGAGAAATTATTAGAGAAAGAACGACGAAAACTGGACATTTTTTACAAAATGCAGTTGCTGGTTTATGGAATGTAAAAGAACACCAAACATTTTTTGCAACACCTGAATAACTACGAATATACCCTATCAGCCTAAGCAGTTTCCAAATTGGATTAACAAAAAGTATAAATATGATGGTGGTTTTAATTTACATATTGCAATGAAGCAGCGATTTAAACATCTTTAAATAAAGTGTTCAAAATTGTATCCAAAATACAGACTGAAATTTTCACTCTGCAGTGGAGTGTGCTCTGATATGAATCTTTCTGGAGGATTAAAACGGTGTACCGGAACGAGACTCCAACTCGAGACCTTTGCCTTTCACAGACAAGTGCTCTACCAACTGAGTTACCCGAGCATGATTCAGAACTTGTCCCACACCCCGTGACTTAAGAGAGAAAACAACGGCGTGTGAACGCCTGCTGACACTTCATTGAAACGAAACACTCGGACAGTTCTTTTCCGGATGAAGCCTTCACAGCGATTATAGACTATGGCGCACGTCCACTACTTAATAACGCCTGCTCATAACTTACTGGTCGACTGCAGGTCCATTGTTTATAGTTGTTATACTGACATGCACATAAGAAGGCGAGTGGTGGGGCGATTCGCATTGGCAAGGAGCAGTGTACCACGTGACGTTGTAGCCAATAGCGTCGTTCTGCCTGTACCATGTGTTTCGAGGTATGCGTTGGACATTTAGTGGTGATGTTCAAGTTGGTTTATCTCTGATGAGGGTACTGAGCCACTACAGTGTTCTTAATGGGTGGCTTAAGGCAAATAAAAAAAGTGTTTTGTTAGGAAGCGACATTGATAGTTTTCTGAAGATATGAATTCTGCTATTGAGAGACAGTAGCAAAAAACGTGGCCGGCTGTGGCACTCACCCCAGTGTTGCCAGTCACAAGGACAGGTAGCGGCTGGCGTGTGAGGCGTGGGTCATGGGCACAGAGCACACTGGCAATGCAGCAAAGTAAGCTCCATATGCTGAACGCGCCACATAGACGTCTCCTTACGTGCACACGACTATAGTTCAAACTGTGTGATGCTAGCATTCTTTTTCTTTTAAAGAGTCGTATCCTAATGAGGAATGACCTTTCATTTGACGGTGCGGCGTCAGACTCAGAAGTAGTTTACAAAAGTGCACTTCTATACACGACTGTGTGCGCAAGCTATCACACCGAAAATTATAATGAATTATAATTTCAGCTTCCTAGAAGGAAAAACGCTATCTAAGCTATTAACTCTTTCATCACTTTGAGATGACTGCACACATAGAACAACAAATTAAATCACTTGGCTCTGTCTACACTTATAAAAACATGTAAATCGCTTCACAATGTACTCTACACATGCATACATAATTAATGTTCAAAAGTTAATTATCTGGTTAACTTGCATTGGGCTGAAGGCTCACTGTGTACTGTGGTGGCTGGTATCTACATCTACATCTATATGGGTACTCTGCAATTCACACTTAAGTGCGTGGTAGAGGGTTCATCGAACCATTTTCATACTACTTCTCTGCCATTCCACTCTCGAATGGTGCGTAGGAAAAAGGAACACCTAAACCTTTCCGTTAGAGCTCTGATTTCTCTACTTTTATATGGTGATCATTTTTCCCTACGTAGATGGGTGTCAAAAAAATATTTTCGCATTCTGATGAGAAAGTAGGTGATTGAAATTTCGTAAATAGATCTCACCGCAAAGAAAACTACCTTTGTTTCAGTGACTGCCACCCCAACTCGCGTATCATATCAGTGACACTCTCACCCCTATTGCGCGATAACACGAAACTAAATGCCCTTCTTTGCACTTTTTCGATGTCCTCCGTCAATCCTACCTGGTAAGGATCCCACACCGCACAGCAGAGGACGGACAAGTGTAATGTAGGCTGTCTCTTTAGTGGGTTTGTCGCATCTTCTAAGTGTTCTGCCAACAAAGCGCAGCCATTATTTTGCCTTCCCACAATATTTTCTATGTGGTCCTTCCAGTTTCAGTTGCACGTAATTGTAATTCCTAGGTGTTTAGTCGAATTGACAGATTTAGATTATTGCGATTTATCGTATACCCAAAATTTATCGGATTCCTTTTAGTACCCATGTGGGTGACCTCGCACTTTTCTTTGTTTAGTGTCTATTCGCACCATACAGAAATTCTCTTTAGATCATTTTGTAATTAGAATTGATCGTCTGATGATTTTACTAGACGGTAAAGTACAGCGTCATCTGTAAACACTCTAAGGGATCTGCTCAGATTATCACCTAGATCATTTATGTAAATCGGAAACAGCAGAGTGCCTATGACACTACCTTGCGGAACACCAGATATCACTTCTCTTCTACTCGATAATTTACCGTCTATCACTACGAACTGTGACCTCTCTCTGAGAGGAAATCACGAATCCAGTCACACAACTCAGACGATACTCCTTATGCACGCAATTTGATTAACAGTCGCTCGTGAGAAACACTATCAAAAGCCTTCTGGAAATCTAGAAATACGGAATCGATCTGAGGTCCCTTGCCGACAGCACTGATTACTTCATGGGAATAAAGAGCTAGCTGTGCTTAATTATAAACTTGCAACAGATTTATTTATAAGTTCTTATAGTATGTCAAAGTAGGTAAAACTTCATTTGGTCGTAATGATACGAAAACGGTTAACTGACTGAACGTAATTCTAATAGCCTGCCTTTGTATTTTGAAAACACTCGAATTTGTCTCACTGATTTTAATAACAACAGGCTCTATGCTGTTTTAATAGAGAATTTGGCACATTACCTATTGCCGTCACTTTCACAGCTACATGATGTAGAAAGCTAGATATTTATAACTATGTTTCCTTAGCATCTTCTGATGTTGGTAATTGTTTTTCCTTGGTATTAATTTGCTCTAGTAAACGTTAAATATAGGAAACGATTTTAGTCAAGGGGAACATAAATTTCATATCACTCACACTTTTTAAATAAAAACATGTAAAACACTATTCCGTTAATAAGGCAATAACTATTCAAAAAATTCAAGTATCACAGTGGTGGGCGATTGACTCCCAACTTGACTTTAAGTAATGGCTTCTTCCCAGTTGTTCTCAAATTCTAACTGTTCTTAGAAAAAAAAATACTTAAATGTTCAGTTGTCGTAGTGAGCATTAAGTTTTTCTCCGTCGAAAATCCTACATGAATTCACAAAGCTGTTTCGGTTAAACATTTGGATCCTGTTTATAGCTGGTAACACAACCTGTTGTGAAATATCAGCCAGCATCTATTAGAAGTCTGCCGATGTTCATATCACCAATGTAAAACTGGCTTCTCAATAAAGGCAAAAACTGAGTCAAAGTTAATCCACTCCATCGACGTACAAATTTTGTATAGACATCTTCTTCACAAGTAGCATTGTTAAAAGTGTTACCTGAGGCACAATAAATTATGCTCAGACGCGTCCACGAGCAAGACAGACTAAACGAGATTTCTGAACAATGACTAACGAAAAAAAAAAAAACGGACTTTCACAGTGTACTTTGTTCTTCGTCCCTAACCAATACTACTAGTGCTCACTTTGTCCAGAACTCAGCCTTTACCTACCTTTAACAGTACAACACCATCCAAAGTCCATATCCAAACGATCACTTGTTTCTGCTGCCTCCAACGTAATAAGCATCATACAGGGTGACAATTATTGAACTATATGAAATAAAATCGTCATAACTTCTGAACGGTTTGCGTTAGGACGTTCAAACTTCACGGTTGGCCGCGGCGCATGATGGCGTTTAGTACGCACGTGTGCATACGAAGCCCACTTCCATTTGCATGGGTTCGTCAACAAGGAAAACTCGCGCATTTGGGGGACTGAGAATCTACATTTCGCGGTCAAGAATGTCCAGTCACGGAATAATCGGTGCGATATTCTTTGATGGAACGGTGGCTCCCGAACGGTACGTAAGGTTTTGGAGGATGATTTCATCCCCATCATCCAAAGTGACCCTAATTTCGACAAGATGTGATTCATGCAAGACGGAGCTCGACCACATCGAAGCAGGAGAGTGTTCGACGTCCTGGGGGAGCACTTTGGGGACCGCATTCTGGCTCTGGGTAACCCAGAGGCCGCTGGCATGGGCCCTGATTGGCAGCCATATTCTCCGGATCTGAACACATGCACCTGCTTTTTGTGAGGCTATATTAAAGACTAGGTGTACAGCTATAACCCCAAAATCATTGCTGAGCTGAAAACAGCCATTCAGGAGGTCATCGACAGCGTCTATATCGCAACACTTCAGTGGGTCATGCAGAATTTCACTATTCGTCTGCGTCACGTCATCACCAATGATGACATGCATATCGAACATGTCATAACCTAAATCCGAATATCTGTAGTGACGTTTACATGTTGGATAAAGTGTGTGCGTGCCGTAGTTTGTAACTAATTTAGGTTTTCTTTCCTATACTTCAATGAGTGTCACCCTGTACCAGTCAATGCAACAAACCACTCATTTCTTCCCGCTCCACATGCAATGACTGTTATGAACCACTCATACTCGGAGAAAATAGTTCGTAACGAAAAACGATGTATTGATAACGAGCACAAGCTCAGCAAGTATTTCATATCATTAAGATTCACCAAGTCGTGTGACTACATTGGATTTAATCGCAAATGGATAGCAACGCTAGACCATGTTCAAGTCTATAACGAAGAACCACGAAACCTCGTCAATATGGATTTTGCCGCCAACAGAGCGGTTTTCGCGGCATTTACTGCAGTTGTAGCTTCGCTAACCCGGTGCTCTGACCGCAGTTTTGCCATCAGGGAGCCATGTGTCCACTCTGTAGTCACCAACGACGCTATAAACCTTTCAACTACGACTAAACGTTTTCAAACACGATTTAGAAATATGTTTGCTCTCTCACTTTTGGCCTGAAATCTACAAACTCGCTATCCGTTGCGAAATTAGAATCACATGTACCTCTTCAGACAGGTTGCAGTACAGTAGAAGTACCACGACACCAAGAAAATTTTGAACACGGTGTTCCAATTATCGTCCGAAGGTTCACAACTGACGACGCAGTCGATTCCTGCAAAAAGACCCAGACACTACGCCAATGTGTGACAGGACGCACGTAACGAGTCATCGACACAGCGTCCTGCCAATTGTCGGCGTACAGCTTCGCTGCCTGACAGCGAAAAAAACTGTTACCTGGGCGTTATTCGCATGCGCCGATCGAGCCACGACGCATATTCGTGCAGGTGACAATAATAGGATGGCTGCAGTGCTGCTGATACCTCCAGCATCCACTGGACAGCCACCATCAGCCTCCAACTACACACCGCCGGCTGCGCCAAGCACACCTGGCAAGGCCTTCAGTAATTCTGCATTAGGCTCATCTGTCAGCCGCTGGTGCTACTCAGCGCCTTTTCAGCACGCTGACTTCCTCCAGCATGCATAACTTTCAAGGGTGACGTCATAACTGAACCAATACAAAGACATCGTGCGTCAACACCAGGCTGCGCCACAATACAGGACAGGGACCCGTATTTGCTCTAGTGTATTGGAACAATAAATATTTTTTTTATGAACGCCACCTGCGGTAAACTCCACCTCCGGCGAATTCCTGTGGTCCTCGCCAAACCATCGAACCCACAAGGACCAGGTGGTAGAGCCGAACGCTGCCCTGACAATCCAGTAGAACGGGTCCTTCACCATCCAGCTTTGCGGCCAACACCCCCGGCCTCTACACTGTAGTATACCCTTTCACTGGTTTCCAATTCACTCAAGATTTATTGTTGTAGTGTATAGAGAACATGAAGTGATTACGATTACGATCAATAGCACAAGCGGTTCTAAGGTACCAGGTATCGACCCATCCTGAAACACTCATGTTACTACATGGTTTTGCCTCCACAGATGGCAATGCATGGAACCAACTAGGGTACCCATTCGATTGTTGATATGGCGAATACTGATCTGCGTTATGTTATACTACGTGTACTCGATTTGTTCACGTAGTTCTGTGTGAGTTCTTGATTGATGAGTTCCACGAGTCACTTGTCGTCCCATCATATCCCACATATGGTCGATTGGCATCATGACCGAAGATAGTGACGACCAGGGAAGTTGCCACGCGTCTTGAAGAGCTTGACAGTGTTGTTGCAACAACATGACACTTTCCTGCTGCAAGAATGGCTCTGAGCACTATGGGACTTAACTTCTGAGGTCATCAGTCCCCTAGAACTTAGAACTACTTAAACCTAGCTAACCTAAGGACATCACACACATCCATTCCTTAGGCAGAATTCGAACCCGCTACCGTAGCGGTCGCGCGGCTCCAGACTATAGCGTGTAGAACCGCTCAGCCACCCCGGCCGGCATGCAAGAATGGGAAAAGAATGGGTCCAACAATATTCTTCATGTACCGAGCACTGGCTACCATCCCATCTAGAAACACACATAGATGAACGACGTGGCCTACCGCTCCTCAGACCATAAGTCTTGGGTTGCGGTCAGCCTGTCTTGAACGTATGTACTACATATGACAACTCTCACCAGCTCTACATCGTACACCCAAACGATCATCACTTGCTAGCAGGGAGAATCTGCTCTCATCGCAGAAGAACACTGCAAGCCATTCATCTTCCAAATGATCTTTGACGGCACCACTCTACCCATGCATGTCGAGGCTGTGGTGTGAGTGGAAGACAGGTTAGAGACGTGCGTGCTCATAGCCCACTGCTAGTAAGCGGTTCGCAACAGTTCATGTTGACACGTCTGGCTTTCCAGAACAGGGATCCGCAGCGAGGCAGTATTTCCTGTTTGAGTTACATAACAGGTTCACTTCTGTTCCATATTTTCCTGGTCATGCTGGAATATATAGAGCGAACGGGCATCGCTCGTGGAAGGTCACAAGTAACTGCCTCACTAAGTTTATAAAACTCAGGAAATTTATTATCATGTTGCTTATAACCCTGATAGGAGTAAATTTGTCAGTCAGTTTTCTAGCTGCTCGAGTAAGAGCATTTTTAAAGCACAGGTAATTTAGTAAGAGTCAGTCTACGCTCCTAAAATGAAGCTCGGTACATCGGAAAGTTTTCTTTACTAAATATATCACATAAACTATCCTTGTTCTGTCTATGGACTCGACAGCTCAAAAGAAATCCAATTGCTGACACAATTTCTTCCCCTTAAAATGCTTTCTAATTTTTCGCGAAACTATCTTCAGGCGATTCCCTAAGATTTCCTGGCTTTTGGTTGGTATACACCAAAATGTTATCCAGGATGTTATCATCAAGGTTTATCAGAAAAGCTTTACCTAGTGTAGCAGGTTTTATCCCTGGCTTAGTTCCTTTTGGGGACCTCATTACGTTAGCAGCAGGCCTCCTACTTTGATTTAAGTAAGGCTCTCTTGTCTTTTTCGAGGTGATCAATTTGAGTCTTCAGCCTGGCTATCCTTCTTCTTGCTTGAATATCTATAAAAATGTGAAAGCAGAACCGAACACTAGCACACAAAACACCCATCTATCGAGATGGACTTCATAATACACTCCAAAATACCTGAAAAAAGTAATAAAAATTAAAACTTATCTTGTTCATTTTCACCCAACTAGCTGCTGTCAGAAGCTACTTAACCTGGAATTTCCATGATCACATCTTCAGTTTCACTGCTTGAACATTTGAATAGTTCCCCACTAAATTCATTGCTGTATTGTCAAGCAACTTTCTTATTTCGTCATCTGCCAATTTCATCTTTTTGTACATTCTGTCAATATGCCACAGAGATATTACCCTCCACTCACCACACTGTTTACCTGTTGACCGCAGTTACTACAATAGCTATCATTGAACAATGAAAGTAAATCAAAATCTCTTCCTATTATCAACTGTAGCAAATATCATTACGATAAATCGCATGTATGTGTTAAATAAAATACTGAACACAGCGTGAACTGTAGCCCAAAAACTACGTTGGCGTCAGATACTGACCGGTCCCCAGTCGCCCCCCCCCCCCCCCCAGGACATCACACACATTCATGCCTGCGGTTCCGGACTGAGCGCCTAGAACCAAAACTTCCGTGACTCCTGAGTCACCCGCTGAGACACTGCGCTGACTGACACTGCCTGTTGACTGTCTTGGGGTACTCCCTCCTAAGTGGAGCCGCCTGTCTGCTTATATCCACGTTTGGCGGCTGTATGGCCATGTTGGAACTATTTGTATCTGGTGAGGCTGATGTGCAAGATAGTCCTTGTCATGTGCGCCCTCTCTGGGGTTCAGCCTGATATATGTTGCACCTAAGTGGTAGGTAGCTCAGCACTGTTCTACGTAGGCTGTGTCCCATGTCTTCTGGGCACCGCCGTGTTTTCCGCTTTAAAAGTAAATAAATAATGTTATTTCAACTTCTACGTTGATATGAAGCTAAGAGTATTATTCAAAAACAAAATTATGTGCCCCTGTATCATTTGTCAGAAACCTCCTTTCCATAATTTGACTCATTCCAAAAATAAAAGGTGTGTGCAAATTTTAGGTGAGTCTCCCACTGTTTGTTGGTGTGGAATGTCTGGAATGATTAGAAAAAATTTTGTTTAGAAGAATGAATCTTTAACTCTGCAGTGGTGTGCGCACTGTGTTAAAAACTTCCTGGCAGACTTAAACTATGAGACAAACGTATTAAAACCAGTAACCTTACCCCTGGCAGAAAATGTACTTTCAGACTGATCTTTTACTTTTTTCTCATCTCCTTTCCCCCATCTTAGCCCACTCGCTGCGTCAAATTCGTTGACGATAAAACTTGGCTTAACTATTTTCTCACGAAGTGTTAATCCCCCCAATGCTTGATGGGATAAAAAACTCTTCTTAAAAATTGAAATCGCTTTCAGCATTTAAAAATCCTCTTGAGAAATTACAAGTACTCTCGGCAAATATAAATCCTCTCGCAAAGTAAAATTTTTTTGCTATTCAAGGAAGTCCCACGAACCTGTCACTGTTTCAAAATACTGCCAGCACGTCTTTGCTGCCTACCTCGTTGGGTACTAATACTGGGTGAAAGCATGTCGCGGACAAACTACTTAATAAAAAAGTAGTTAGTTTTAAACGAAAATTTCTTATTCATTTCTAGGAATTTGTGACCCAAATTTCTAAACGTAGCACCTAACATACAACACTATGTTGTGTCGCTTTGAAACTCTAAAAACAGTTACAGTTATTATACTTAAAAACAATCACGTCACTGGACGAAATTTCCCAATGTTTTGTAGTTTGATTCTTCTCGATCCATCCTCTTGCGGTTGTTACTTTTTTTATAGCGTTTGCGTTTTTCTCAGATTGAAATACAGTTTGCGTTCAAATTGACGTATGCTATTATTTCCGAACAAAATGTTAATAGTGTTACATCCACAGGACACCATGTTTCCTCTGCGTCAGTTGCTCGCTCGAAACATGTGTCGCTCAATTAACTACAACGGCCAGTCTGTGTTAGTGAAAATTCCAGCGCATCTGAAAGCAAATGAATTACAGTATTTCAAACCTGAAGTAAATATGGAAACCGTAGCAGTAACTAAGTCGTTTACTGCGCAAGCAAATACACTAAGTCAAAAAAGGCGCACCACGAAGGAACTATGTAAATTGAACTGGTATTCATACAAGTATCGACGGAAAATGCAAAATTTTGATCTTTGGCCACCGACGAATGAAGGTGGGACAGTACAGAACAATTTCACTGCTCACCTGGCAAGGGTAGTAAGCAAGGAACATATCGATACCAGAAAAAAAAAATCTTCCTTCTTTCTATTCCGTATACTCAGTTGGCCAGTAACTATGACTCGCAGACAGGCGCGTGAACAATATACGCAACCGTCAGCATTTGACACAGGACATGTAGTTGAGCTCAGAGAAGCCAGATTAATCAGCGAATCGCTCGATATCTGAACAAGGAGCTATATCACTGTTCGACGATGTCGGTAGGAATGGCTGCACCGTGGCCGAACACAGTACCAAGAGGGAAGGGGTCGATCTAGAGAGACGACAGAACGTGAGGATCGAGTAATCATCGGATGGGCACTCAGAGCTCCGGAGTCATCATTATCACCAATCCGACGTGCAACTGGTGCTTCAGTGACCACAAAGACCATTAATGGGCGGCTGACAGAAAGGGGGCGGAGCCCACAGCGCCCATTGCGCCGACTACCATAGATCTCTGGACACCAATAAGCCCGTTTACAGTGGTGTCGGGATCGTTTGGCTGGGAATCTCATTGACTGGAGTAATTTTGTCTTCAGTGATGAGTTCCGCTACGAATCGATCCCCGATGACCAGGGTAAACGTCCCGGGCAGCGATGGGATACTAATTATCGGCCTCCATACCAACTGACAACCAACACTGATGGTTTGGGTGCCATTTCTTTTCATAGGATGACCGCTTCAGATGGCAACCTTACAGAACAGTGGTACGTCGACGATATTCTAAGTCCCGTTTTTTGGTCCTTCATGGCAAGTTGGGCTTATGTTTCAGCAAGATAATGTCCGCCCACTCACGGTAAGATTTTCTACACCTTGTCATTCTGCTTCACAAACCCTCCAAACCCTACATTGGCGAGTGAGGTCCCAAGATCTTCACATCTACATCTACATGGATACTCTGCAATTCACACTTAATTGCCTGGCATTCATCGAACCATTTTCATACTACTTCCGTACCATTCCACTCTTGATTGGCCGGCCGCGGTGGTCTCGCGGTTCTAGGCGCGCAGTCCGGAACCGTACGACTGCTACGGTCGCAGGTTCGAATCCTGCCTCGGGCATGGATGTGTGTGATGTCCTTCGGTTAGTTAGGTTTAAGTAGTTCTAAGTTCTAGGGGACTGATAACCACAGCAGTTGAGTCCCATAGTGCTCAGAGCCATTTGAACCACTCTTGAATGGCACGTGAGAAAAAGGAACACCTATATCTTTCCGTTCGAGCTCTGATTTCTCTTATTTTATTATGATGATCATTTCTCCCTACGTAGGTGGGTGTCAACAAAATATTTTCGCATTCGGAAGAGAATGTTGGTGATTGTAATTTCGTAAATAGATCTCGCCGCAAAGAAAACCGCCTTTGTTTCAGTGACTGCCACCCCAACTCTCGTACCATATCAGTGGCACTCTCACTTCTATTGCACCATAACACGAAACGAGCTGCCCTTATTTGCACTTTATCGATGTCCTCCGTCAATCCTACATAGTAAGGACCCCATACCGCGCAGCAATATTCCACCAGAGGACGGTCAAGTGTAATGTAGGCTGTCTCTTTAGTGGGTTTGTCGCATCTTCTAAGTGATCTGTCAACAAAGCGCAGTCTATGTTTCGCATTCCCCACAATATTATCTATCTAGTCTTTCCGATTTAAGTTGCTCAAAATTGTAATTTCTAGGTATTTAGTCGAATTGACAGCCCTTAGATTTGTGTGATTTATCGTATACCCTAAATTTAAAGTGTTTCTTTTAGTACCCATGTGGATGGCCTCGCACTTTTCTTTGTTTAGTGCCAATTTCCACTTTTCGCACCATACAGAAATTCTCTCTAGATCATTTGTAATTGGAATTGATCATTTGATGATTTTACTAGACGGTAATTTACAGCATCATCTACAAACAATCTAAGGGGGCTGAAACCGCTTGGAAGATTATGGGCAGAGTCTTCTAACCAACTCGGGACTTTGACGATCTAAGACGCCAATAGAAGAGAATCTGGCACGATATCTATCTATAAGTCATCCACTAACTCAATTAATCAATGTCAAGCCGAATAAATGCTTGCATATCGGCCAGACTTAGACCAACACGCTATTGACTGTCTCAATTAGTGGACCTCTTTCTCTTGAAGAAGTCTTCCAATTTTTCTGAAACTGTATCATTTGTTTGTCTGTACATATACATCACATCTACCGACTTAAGTCAAATTTGGATAATTCCTTCTTGGTAAATCGGATTTTTTTTATTTTGGTTACGTACTGTCCGATACCTGTCTGTGTATGTTGAGAGATCGATAGTTCTGGTAAAAAAGTGACAAAGAACTTTCTTTTTTAGGTCTGTGTGTGAACGTAGTCTGCTCTGACGACCACAGAATTGACCAAATGAGTTTCTAATGCTTCATCCCACCAGAGAAGTAGTAGTGATTTTCTTCCCTGAGGCTACAGAAATATCTCGGTTGATGGGACCTATTGCTTCATCCTTCGGTGAAGTTTGTTCCCACCAACCCAAGCTTTCGTGTTAGAGCGCTGAAGCAAATCGCCTGGTGCTAAATTCGTTCGCCATTGTCATTTCTGATGTTTCGGCTTTAGCCTTATCCACGTTTTTCAATCAACTCTGGTTTCAAATAATCCGATAATGAAGCGAACATATTCCAATTGCGATTCTGCCTTTGTTTGACTCACCTGTCAGTCTTATACCCTGGTAGGTCACAAAGCAGTCACCTTCTCTGGTGACTGCAATCAGCGTTTCTTTCAGGTCCTGATTGGTGCTTCGAATCAGACTTGCGATGATGTGTCCTAGTAGCACATCCAATCAGAAAATTTTATGACACTCCAGTTTCCTGCGAAAATTGTCCGTTTTTCGTCATCATCGTTTCCTACTTCGTCGCCGCGATTTCCAAGCCGTTTTAATCGGAATCCCAAGGTAATTTCCCATCTCTTCCTCGGGCGTGCTATGATTCTCCAACTACTTGGTTTATAGAGCAAGCCTTTTTCGCTGGTCTTCTGTGTTTTACTTTCTATTTACGTCGTTACATTTGAATTAAATACAAGGTGTCCCAAATGGTACGTAACAACTTAAGTGTCATGAAACTCGACTTGTAATTAACTTAGTGAAAGAAAGTAAAGTTTTTCCTACGCACCAACTCAAAAAGTTTTATGTAAGCGTATGAATGAATATTAACTGGAGTCCATAAATGAATTGAAGAACGGAGTCTGCACAGAAAGAAGCACCTTCTTTTCTACAAAAAACGAAGTCAGACACCCAGGTTCAAAGAAAGAGGTGAAGACGCTTTCAGAGTACTCGGTGTCATGCGTGGGATTCACAGTTACTTTACGGCCTTACGGACAGACTTCGTGCTGAACGCTGGAAAACCTCTCAGGTTCTTTCCATATTTTTGCCACTTCTACTTGGTCTGCCTACATGACGCTTCAGATCCACACCACTATTTCCATGAAGTTCTTGTGCCATTATCTTACGGCGAGCTGAGAGAGTGCTGGTTTCCTGGACCGCATCTTGAAATTTCTTTGAACTTCGGCATATGACTTCCTTTCAATAAAAAAAGCTGCACACTGTGCCTTTTCCTGTGCAGACTCCATTCTTCGATTCATTTATGGCACTCCAGGTACCGTGCAACAAAAAATAAAAAAATTTTTTAATTATGTTGCTTTTGTGACTGAGAAAAGCAAAACATTTGTTCATCATCTTATACAAAAATTTTTGAGTTGGTCTATCAGACAAACTTTACTTCTTTTCTCTAAGTTAATTATAAGTCGATTTACACGACACCGAAATTGTAGCGCACTTTTTGGGACAGTCTGTATATTTTTCCTTTCTGTTTTTTTTTTTTTTTTTTTTCGTGTCATATTTCATCTCTTAAGTTCTTCATAGACGCCTCAGTGCCACTGTTTCAATAGCTCATTTCCATTACCTGTTCAGAGCCAAATTTTCACAACTTTGCACAGGATAGACACTGATATTACTTTATAAAATTTCATTTTGTGTATCCTTTTTTGTTTTTTAGGTAAGTTTCCTACCCCCATGAACCATGGACCTTGCCTTTCGTGGGGAGGCTTGCGTGCCTCAGCGATACAGATGGCCGTACCGTAGGTGCAACCACAACGGAGGGATATCCGTTGAGAGGGTGATTTCCCTAAATCACTCCAGGCCAATATCGGGATGGTTCCTCTGAAAGGGCACGGCCGACTTCCTTCCCCATCCTTCCCTAATCCGATGAGACCGATGACCACGCTGTCTGATCTCCTTCCCCAAACCAACCAACCAACCGATGAGAGGCCAGACAAACGTGTGGTTACTGAAGAGGGGCAGCGGCCTTTTCAGTAGTTGCAGGGGCAACAGTCTGGATGATTGACTGATCTGGCCTTGTAACACTAACCAAAACGGCCTTGCTGTGCTGGTATTGCGAACGGCTGAAAGCAAGGGGATACTACAACCGTAATTTTTCCCGAGGGCATGCAGCTTTACTGTATGGTTAAATGATGATGGCGTCCTCTTGGGTAAAATGTTCAGGAGAAAGAAAACTGACGTTCTGCGGATTGGAGCGTGGAATGTCAGATCCCTTAATCGGGCAGGTAGGTTAGAAAATTTAGAAAGGGAAATGGATAGGTTGAAGTTAGATATAGTGGGAATTAGTGAAGTTCGGTGACAGGAGGAACAAGACTTTTGGTCAGGTGAATATAGGGTTATAAATACAAAATCAAATAGGGGTAATGCAGGAGTAGGTTTAATAATGAATAAAAAAATAGGAGTGCGGGTAAGCTACTACAAACAGCATAGTGAACGCATTATTGTGGCCAAGATAGACACGAAGCCCATGCCTACTACAGAAGTACAAGTTTATATGCCAACTGGGTCTGCAGATGACGAAGAAATTGATGAAATGTATGATGAGATAAAAGAAATTATTCATGTAGTGAAGGGAGACGAAAATTTAATAGTCATGGGTGACTGGAATTCGAGACTAGGAAAAGGTAGAGAAGGAAACATAGTGGGTGAATACGGATTGGGGGAGAGAAATGAAAGAGGAAGCCGTCTGGTAGAATTTTGCACAGAGCATAACTTAATCATAGCTAACACTAGGTTCAAGAATCATGAAAGAAGGTTGTATACATGGAAGAATCCTGGAGATACTAGAAGGTATCAGATAGATTATATAATGGTAAGACACAGATTTAGGAACCAGGTTTTAAATTGTAAGACATTTCCAGGGGCAGATGTGGACTCTTACCACAATCTATTGGTTATGAACTGTAGATTAAAACTGAAGAAACAGGAAAAAGGTGGGAATTTAAGGAGATGGGACCTGGATAAACTGACTAAACCAGAGGTTGTACAGAGTTTCAGGAAGTGGATAAGGGAACAATTGACAGGAATGGGGGAAATAAATTCAGTAGAAGAAGAATGGGTAGCTCTGAGGGATGAAGTAGTGAAGGCGGCAGAGGATCAAGTAGGTAAAAAGATAAGGACTAGTAGAAATCCTTGGGTAACAGAAGAAATATTGAATTTCATTGATGAAAGGAGAAAATATAAAAACGCAGTAAATGAAGCAGGCAAAAAGGAATACAAACGTCTCAAAAATGAGATTGACAGGAAGTGCAAAATGGCTAAGCAGGGATGGCTAGAGGACAAATGTAAGGATGTAGAGGCTTATCTCACTAGGGGTAAGATAGATACTGCCTACAGGAAAATTAAAGAGACCTTTGGAGAAAAGAGAGCCACTTGTATGAATATCAAGAGCTTTGATGGAAACCCAGTTCTAAGCAAAGAAGGGAAAACAGGAAGGTGGAAGGAGTATATTGAGGGTCTATACAAGGGCGATGTACATGAGGGCAATGTTATACTAATGGAAGAGGATGTAGATGAAGATGAAATGGGAGATACGATACTGCGTGAAGAGTTTGACGGAGCACTGAAAGACCTAAGTCGAAACAAGGCCCCCGGACTAGACAACATTCCATTAGAACTACTGACAGCCTGACAGTCCTGACAAAACTCTACCATCTGGTGAGCAAGATGTATGAGACAGACTTCAAGAAGAATATAATAATTCCAAACCCAAAGAAAGCAGGTGTTGACAGGCGTGAAAATTACCGAACAATCAGTTTAATAAGTCACTGCTGCAAAATACTAACGCGAATTCTTTACAGACGAATGGAAAAACTGGTAGAAGCCGACCTCGGCGAAGATCAGTTTGGATTCCCCAGAAATGTTGGAACACGTGAGGCAATACTGACCCTACGACTTATCTTAGAAAGTGGATTAAGGAAAGGCAAAGCTACATTTCTAGCATTTGTAGACTTAGAGAAAGCTTTCGACAATGTTGACTGGAATAATCTCTTTCAAATTCTAAAGGTGGCAGGGGTAAAATACAGGGAGCGAAAGGCTATTTACAATTTGTACAGAAACCAGATGGCAGTTATAAGAGTCGAGGGGCATGAAAGGGAAGCAGCGGTTGGGAAGTGAGTGAGACAGGGTTGTAGCCTGTCCCCGATGTTATTCAATCTGTATATTGAGCAAGCAGTAAAGGAAACAAAAGAAAAATTCGGAGTAGGTATTAAAATCTATGGAGAAGAAATAAAAATTTTGAGGTTCGCCGATGACATTGTCATTCTGTCAGAGACAGCTAAGGACTTGGAAGAGCAGTTGAACGGAGTGGACAGTGTCTTGAAAGGAGGATATAAGATGAACATCAACAAAAGCAAAACGAGGATAATGGAATGTAGTCGAATTAAGTCGGGTGATGCTGAGGGAATTAGATTAGGAAATGAGACACTTAAAGTAGTAAAGGAGTTTTGCTATTTGGGGAGCAAAATAATTGATGATGGTCGAAGTAGAGAGGATATAAAATGTAGACTGGCAATGGCAAGGAAAGCGATTCTGAACAAGAGAAATTTGTTATCATCGAGTATAGATCTAAGTGTCAGGAAGTCGTTTCTGAAAATATTTGTATGGAGTGTAGCCATGTATGGAAGTGAAACATGGACGATAAATAGTTTGGACAAGAAGAGAATAGAAGCTTTTGAAATGTGGTGCTACAGAAGAATGCTGAAGATTAGATGGATGGATCACGTAACTAATGAGGAGGTATTGAATAGAATTGGGGAGAAGAGGAGTTTGTTGCACAACTGGATAAGAAGAAGGGATCGGTTTGTAGGACATGTTCTGAGGCATCAAGGGATCGCAAATTTAGCATTGGAGGGCAGCGTGGAGGGTAAAAATCGTAGAGGGAGACCAAGAGATGAATACACTAAGCAGATTCAGAAGGATGTAAGATGCAGTACTGGGTGATCAAGAAGCTTGCACAGGATAGAGTAGCATGGAGAGCTGCATCAAACCAGTCTCAGGACTGAAGACAACAACAACAACAGGTAAGTTCCCCGTCCACAGTGCCGCACATCGATGGGAATTCATTCATTTTTTCTAATCGCCCTAAATAACTGCATTTTCTTACCAGCTGGATTACGTCCTCTGCAATCTTCGAAGTTGTAACGCTTTGGTAGTCAGTGACACAATAATGATGCCCTTTGATTAATTTTTCTATGCGGGGACATTTTAACTCCATTGTTAAAACAAATCATCGTACTCGTTCCCACGCTCCTTAAGACTTGTGTCAAATGATATGGGTAGAGGTTCACACTAGTAATTTTCCTAAGCTTGTGCCTCAAAACTTAGTACATTGCTTTTTCGTAGCCAATGAATAACGAGTTTCTGCTTTAAATTCATGATATATAGTCGCTACATAAGTGTTCTTTTCAGAAATCATGCTGTTTTTCTGCCGAAATGGACCTAATGGTAGTTTACTGCCTTGGAATAACTTTCAGATAGACTTTATGCGCTGCTGTTAATATATTACTGCCCTAAAGATTGCTATGTTTTTCCCTGTTGACGTATTTTACGCTGGAATGTTTACTCGCATGAAGTTACTGTACACTGACGAGACAAAAGTCATGAGACCCCTCCTAATATCCATTTGCCAAGCAGAGTGCAGCAAGTCGATGTGGCATGGACTCAACAAGTACTTAGGAGTTCCCTGCAGAAGTATTGATTCATGCTGCCTGTATAATTGTCCACAATCGCAAAAGTGTTGCCGGTTCAGGATTTTGTGCACGAAACTGATCTCTCGATTATGGGGGGGGGGGGGGGGGGGGGGAAATTTCGGGCGATCTGGCAGGTCAAAAAAATGGTTCAAATGGCTCTAAGCACTATTAACATCTGAGGTCACCAGTCCCCTAGAACTTAGAACTACTTAAACCTAGCTAGCCCAAGGACATCACACACATCCATGCCCGAGGCAGGATTCGAACCCGCTACCGTAGCGGTCGCGCGGCTCCAGACTAGCGCGTAGAACCGCTCAGCCACCCCGGCCGGCATGCAAGAATGGGATAAGAATGGGTCCAACAACATTCTTCATGTACCGAGCACTGGCTACCATCCCATCTAGAAACACACATAGATGAACGACGTGGCCTACCGCTCCTCAGACCATAAGCCCGGGGTTGCGGTCAGCCTGTCTTGAACGTATGTACTACATGTGCCAACTCTCACCAGCTCTACATCGTACACCCAAACGATCATCACTTGCTAGCAGGGAGAATCTGCTCTCATCGCAGAAGAACACTGCAAGCCATTCATCTTCCAAATGATCTTTGACGGCACCACTCTACCCATGCATGTCGAGGCTGTGGTGTGAGTGGAAGACAGGTTAGAGACGTGCGTGCTCATAGCCCACTGCTAGTAAGCGGTTCGCAACAGTTCATGTTGACACGTCTGGCTTTCCAGAACAGGGATCCGCAGCGAGGCAGTATTTCCTGTTTGAGTCACATAACAGGTTCACTTCTGTTCCATATTTTCCTGATCATGCTGGAATATATAGAGCGAACGGTCATCGCTCGTGGAAGGTCACAAGAAACTGCCTCACTAAGTTTATAAAACTCAGGAAATTTATTATCATGTTGCTTATAACCCTGATAGGAGTAAATTTGTCAGTCTGTTTTCTAGCTGCTCGAGTAAGAGCATTTTTAAAGCACAGGTAATTTAGTAACAGTCAGTCTACGCTCCTAAGACGAAGCTCGGTACATCGGAAAGTTTTCTTTACTAAATATATCACATAAACTATGCTTGTTCTGTCTATGGACTCGACAGCTCAAAAGAAATCCAATTGCTGACACAATTTCTTCCCCTTAAAATGCTTTCTAATTTTTCACGAAACTATTTTCTGGCGATTCCCTAAGATTTCCTGGCTTTTGGTTGGTATACACCAAAATGTTATCCAGGATGTTATCATCAAGGTTTATCAGAAAAGCTTTACCTAGTGTAGCAGGTTTTATCCCTGGCTTAGTTCCTTTTGGGGACTTCATTACGTTAGCAGCAGGCCTCCTACTTTGATTTAAGTAAGGCTCTCTTGTCTTTTTCGAGGTGATCAATTTGAGTCTTCGGCCTGGCTGTCCTTCTTCTTGCTTGAATATCTATGAAAATGTGAAAGCAGAACCGAACACTAGCACACAAAACACCCATCTATTAGATGGACTTCATAATACACTCCAAAATACCTGTAAAAAACCTAAGTAACCTAAGGACATCACTCACATCCATGCCCGAGACAGGATTCGAATCTGCGACCTTAGCAGCAGTGCGGTTCTGGACTGAAGCACCTAGAACCGCTCGACCACAGCGGCCGGCGGTCTGGCAGGTCAAATCATTCGCTCGGATGGACCCAGTCCATTCCACGTAAATAGAGCCCACACCGTTATACAGACACCACCAGCTTGCACAGTGCCTTTTGACCAATTGAGTCCATGGCCTAGCGGGGCCTGCGCCACACTCGAACCCTGCCGTCTTCTCTTACCAATTGAAATCGGGATTCATCTTACAAATCCATGGTTTTCCAGTCGTATAGAGCCCAACTGATATGGTTCCGATCCCAGGAGAGGGGCTGCGGGCGATGTTGTGCTGTTACCAAAGACACTCGCGTAGATCATCTGTTGCCATAGCCTGTTAACCCCACATTTCGCCTTACTGTCCTAACGGATACGTTCGTCGTACGCCCATCATTTATTTCCGCGGTTGCTTATCCGTTAGCATTGACTACTCTACGTAAACATCGCTGCTCTCGGTCATTAAGTGAAGGGTATCGGCCAATGAGTTGTCCGTGGTGAGAGGCAATGCCTGATATCTGGTATTTTCGGGACGCTCTTGACACTGTGGATCTCGGAATATCGAATTCCCTAACTATTTTCGAAATGCAAAGTCCCATACGTCTAGCTCCACCCACCAACCCCCATTGAAAGTGTGTTAATTTCCGCTATCTGCCCACAATCACATCGGAAACCTTCTCACATGAATCACCTGATTACAAATAACAGCTCCAAGGCACTGCACTTTTATATCTTGTGCAAGTGACACTACCGTCATGTGCATATCGCTGTCACCTCAGTGTACAGTAAACTCCTATTTATCCAGGAGCGGATTGTACACGTATAGTTGCCCATTTAAAATTAAGAAATGAAAACTGAAAAGCAGTCTGCTGCAAACAGAATGAATACTTTCAACAATACAAATTTCTGTTTGTGTAAGCACAGATGACAAATAGACGGCAACCGTGTTAACCGGCGCACACAGAGCGTTTTCATACGTTCTCAGTTGTTACTCATTTGTGGAGGATACTCAGTGAGTTGAGATGATAACGACATCAACTACACCGCTCACACTCATTTTGCAACCATTCTATTAGGAACTTTTTTTTATGGTTCTCTGCTTCTGCGAACAAAATTTAAAAACATTAATCGAGTAGTAATAAGTCCTAAATAAAAGTCCTTAATTTGATGGAACATAATCCAGTTCACTGTTGATCTGCGTTGCTGTCGAATTCTACAATCCATTTAATAAAAATGTTTGAAAACTGTCCGTCTTCTAGGACACACAATACATTAACCAAATCACATGGCTGAAACTAACAACAGTAGATTGCAATCATTCAGAACTTTAACGAAAGGCTTCAAAAGCATGATATTTAAAACACTGGTTTGACAAAATTTTCTCCTCTTGCGTAAGAATTTATGTAATTGGTACTTAGCACAGAGTGTGGTCAGTTACAAATTTTGCCTCCTTTTGATAATTTACCTTTCCTTTCAGTTGCAGATTACCATGGAAGTTACACGACAGAAAAGTGAATTACATACAGTTTTATTTTCTGGTAATTGAACATCGCTCGCAGTCCACAATACTGAACTGCCACGATGGAGAAATTATATGAGACGCTAAAATACAACTGAGTAACTGGCACGCAGCCAATGGGAGGAAGAGAACGAGAGATAATTTTGCTGTATTTTAAAGCCATATTTATTTAGATATCTTATCCTCTAGAGCAAAGTCCCTATGTCGCATTCGGGAGGACGACGGTTCAATCCCGCGTCCGGCCATCCTGATGTACGTTTACCGTGATTTCCCTAAATCGCTCCAGGCAAATGCCGGGATGGTTCCTTTGAAAGGGCACGGCCGACTTCCTTCCCCGTCCTTGTCTAATCCAATGAGACCGATGACTTCGCTGTCTGGTCTTCTCACCTCAAACAACCCAACAAAGAGTCCCTACAAACAGCAATTTAAGAAATGTGGTTCGTGTATAACGTCTATATGACCTGAACAAGCAATCTGCGACCGTCGAGAACTGTTTATGTTATCATATACCTACACAGCGATGTTTGCGTAGAGTAGTCAGTGCTAACGGACAAGCATCCCCATAATTAGAAATGTTTGGATCCACATGATGAAACGATTTTCGTAATACTTATTATTCGCAGGCTGGGCTGACGCTGTTTACCGCACCACAGGTAGTAAATAACGGCAGATACATTAATTGCCGTGCGATGTCTGGATATTTCCGTCTGTAATACACAAGAAGAATATTCCACAAGAGTAAATGTGGCAAGAGCAAGCCATTCATGTTTATTTTCCCCCGGGGTGGAAGGTCGGATGTTGAGGTGAGGATATATGGACACTAAATGTTTACCCTATACTGACACGCATCGTTCACTTTGCAGCACCGGTACGGCCATGCACAACACATCAGTTCGTAAAGTTTGTGATATGTTTGTAGGAAGACTGTTCGACACAGACAAAAAATAACCTAAACACACTGATGTTTGTACATACTAATCTACTACATATAAAAATATCTGCACTTATAACCGTTGTACCCCTTGCGAAGGGCGTAGCAGATGCTGATAGTAAAGTCCTGGGAGATAGGAGAAGTGCCACAACAATGGTTGGAAGGAGGATTCGCATTGCAGAAAGGTCGGCCGTGCCGTTTCCAAAGAAACCATCACAGTATTCGCCCTAAGCGATTTAGGGAAATCACGGAAAGCATAATATGGACAGTGCGCAACTTAGTCAGATACCGCACTGCCTTAAGGTTGGGGATCCAACTCCCCGTGAGAACGCAGACTAGGTGATCAACAGCTGAAAAATTTGCCCGACTGGAACTTGAAACAGGATTTCATGTCACTTAATCCCCACTGACTTGATCCTCAGTGAAGCTCTATTTCATTTTACGGCAATTAATTCGTTTCATTTTGGATAAACTACCCGTCGTTTTATTAATGTCAACTGAAATATATTAGGTCTACAACTTTGCTTCCGCCGTTTTTCAGCAGACGGCATTAGTGGAAAGTAGTGGTGCAAGTCGTAGGTCGTAAATGTTATACAGTAAGCTTAGGAATTTGAGAACATAACGCCATCAGAACATTAGTCGATTTTTAATTTCATCTTAAAGTTATTCTCAGCTGAATATGTCAACTTACGAGCCCAATTCTCGTCATCTGCCGGAGGTTTTAATTTTCTGATTTGATATGAAGAAATCTGCGGCTGAGGCTCATAAAAAGCTCGTTAAGGCCTATGATGAGACGGCTTATAGCGACAGAACTTTGCAGAAAATTGTTTCCATGCTTCAAGAACGGTGATTTTGACTTTGAAGACCGGCATGGCTGTGAAAGAGAGAAAGCTGTCGATGCTACTGCAACCGACGAGAACAATCACAGGAAATCGTTATCGAAAGTAATTGATGTGTTTGAGCCGAGCACTGAAAGACAAACGGCCACAGTACAACGATATACATGAAAAGGTGATTTTGCAGCATGACAGTGCTCGACGCGCAAAACCCACCAAATCATACCTGGAAACGTTGAAATGGAAACCAATGGCACACGACCTGGCTGCCCAGCGCTTCCTGTCATATGAACAATTGCAAAATTGGATCGACCAGTTCTTCCACCGCGGGATTCGTATGTTGCCCGCAAGATGGGAGAAAGTAGTGGCCAGCGATGACCAATACTTTGAAACGTAAAGTTGTTGTAAGATGCTCACAATAAACTTTTATTGACCTTTCAACCATGCGTTTCCTAGGATTATGCTCTCATCATCGGTTCAATTCAGTTAGATTAAGAAGAGCTAGACGATTTCTGTATTACACTTTTTGAGGTATTTGTGGCACTATCTTTCAGTGTCACAGGTCACTTTTTGGAAAGGTATTTACACTCGAAGACAAAAACGATGAACAACGCACCACGGAGAAGTTATGAAAACAGGCACGAAGGAGTTATGAAAACAGGTCACAAACTTATTTTCAAACAGGTATCGACAGAAAACGCTAAACTGTAAACTTTGTGCGGCCTGTCGATGAATGTGTGACTTCCCAGCGCAGCTTCACGGCTTAGCTGGTAAGGCTAGTAAACAGCGAACATGTCGATATCAGGCTATAAAGTCTTTGTGCATTTCATTTCGTGTACTGAGTTAGAGAGTAACTGTGCCTCGCAGATAAGTGCGTGAACATTAAACGTAGGTGTCAGCGCTCGAGACGAGACATTTAGCTGGACCCAAAGAAACCGGTAGGAGTAATCGGCCAATCGGTCTCCATTTGAATAGGACTGATGCCGTTATTGGGTGCTATAGGCACGAACGGGTGAGCCATGGCCTAACACAGCATCAAGAAGGAAGCGGTCGACCTAGACAGGCGACAGAACCTGAGGACAGAACATTCGCCGGAGTGGCACTAGGAGCCTCGGATTCATTATTATCATCGATCCGACCGCAAACAATAGCTAACTGATCAATCGTATCTCGGTCTGCGACAGTTCGCCGGAAGAGTGGCCATGTCGACTGCCAGAACAGAAGCATTTTGCGTTCTGCGCTCGCTCGCTGCATAGTGTTATAGGATGCACTCAACGTAAGGACGCTGCCCGTGCTTATAAGATGATCGGTACAATGTTCCATTCCACTAGCAATTTTCATTTGGCGGCACATTCGAATCAATGGTGAGATCGTTGTTAACGAACGGAGTTTAGCGCAGCATTTCGTTGCTGTTTTCAGTTTCATAAATACGACTATACCTTCTTTCGTTTCCAAGGTAAAGATTCGTTGTTCAAAGAGAAAGGATTCGTTCCACGTTCACGGATCAAAATCGGTATTTCACTCGCTCATCCGTGAGTAAAGGCCGTGGTAGTCATTAACATCCCACTTAATTAATATTGTTACGGGAATTGCTGATTATATGGCGTTACCTTTATACCGATTTATTATTATTATTATTGATTAATTACACAAAGTCATTCAAATGTTCTCTTGATTAATTTTCATTCTACAGCCATATAAGAAATTTATAATCCTTTCCTTGATAGTTCCCATATGCTCTTATATTCTTACTTAAATCTGCATTTGACGCGAGCACAAACTACTAACAGCATTTTGTTTTCACCAGAATCGTTCTGCAAGCGAGCTGACACCTGCAGTAATATTTCTCTATTGTTAGATGTATCTTACAGCCAGTGCAAAGTGAGAAAGGTAAGTAAGTGCTGCAGAGGACTTAGAGACTTCATGTTGACCTTGAATATGTTTTGAGTGACCACCATGTTCAAATTCACTTGGGAGAAGGTGTTAAGTGAGGTCATACGTCCTCATAATACGTGTTCCTCCTATAAGGGAGTAACAAACACACTTACGTCTGTCAGGAAATAAGCAGTGATTATCATGTTGCATCTGTTTAACACATATACTTCAAGCCCCACTTATATTCATCGTTACGCTATGAAAGTTCTTCCCACTTCTGAATACATTAATCACACCGAACTCTGATCACAATAATATTCATCATGGATCGTATACCAGCGTTTAGCACTTGCCTAATTGACGTGACTTTCCGTCTAATATGAACACACCACCATTCGACGGTGACATCGCTTTCCGTTCCGAACCGTTCTATTGACGTCTAGTTAGTTAATTTCGAGAGGTTCAGTGAGCGGGTGCACGTCTTTCTATTGGATGCCACTTCGGTGACTTGTGTGTCCCTAACTTACTTCAGTAGTATAACCTCATGCGCGATAGAGAAAAGTATTTATACGACTCTCTAAAACAATGAAAATATAAGCACCATCAAAATAAAAAAATTAAAATACATTAATTCACTATATTTTTAAATGGGTCACCACCGACTCCGCAGTGTAATTCATGTCATGGAAATCTCACAGTATGGTGCTATGATTAAGAACCATACCGCATCTTTTGTAATAATCATAAATGACGGTCACTTCAGTGCATTTATTTACTGTTCTTTGAATAAAAGTGTCTTCTCTGTTCGTCCTACTGCGTATTTCTTTCAGTTACCTTCCGTACTGTAGCAATCCTCGTGTGTATGGTTGAAGTTTCAGGGAGCTATGTTTCTTGGCCGTCATACATTATGCGGAAGTTCTTTCGGTCCTTAAGTTTTCCGCACTCGTTCAGAAGCTATAGGGGAAATTAAAATCCATAATACGAAAACAGACATTTTGAGATTTGCTAATGATATCGCAGTGCAGAACAATTAAAAGAAATGCCATCCCAGATAGAATCCGGCCTAAGCTCTTCCTATTACATGATAATTAGTAAATCTAAAACAAAAATCATAGTGGCGAATAGTTACCGAATTGTCACTCTATGATGAGCGATTAGAGACCGTCGAATTCTTCGTCTACCTAGACAGTAAAATTACATCAGACGGAAGATGAAGGGCGGTTATTGCAAGTCGCATCCATCAGGCAAATACTGCTTTTGACTAGAGGAGAAACATTTTCATATCCAGCTTCATAAATAAAGATATCAGGAAAGATCCCATAAAGACATTTGTTCAGCGTATTCTACTGTATGGGAGTAAATCATCTACTTACACTCACGGGAGCGGAATACCAAAAAACAAAAATAACGTCCGAGATGCGATTATACAGGAGAATCTCCTATGTAGACAAGGTCCCAATGAAGAGGTGGTGTTCCAGAGAGTGGAGGGAGAGAAACCTTGGGTCCTGAAGCTGGTCCAGAACAGAAGGGACACACAGGTCAGCCATCTGCTGAGACATGATGGTGTCATTGAAAGTATCATTGAAGAGACAGTGGAAGGGAAGAACGCAAGAGGCGGACTGACACAAGAATATATCACCCACTTCATGGAGGATACCAGCTGCTCCACCTACACCGCTCTCAAGGAAAAGGCCGAAGATAGAAAAACATGCTGAGCAGTTGCAAACCAACCTGATGGTTGTCCAACCAGTGATAGGGGACCCAGAGTTTAACGCGGAATCCGAACCATGTGTGGTTCCTGGTGAATCCTCATTTCGTTTAGAGGTGAAGGATGGATTAAAGGCACACTGGGTTTCAATTCCGCAACCTCTTTTTTTTCTTCAATACTTCCGACAAAAGTGAAACTCCGGGAATTTAAATTTTAAAATAATCTCCTGTTCTTAAGAAAAGACAGAACTGCTTTCTTGGGAGGTAAAAAGTCGTCTTTAGCGTTAAAGCCACCAGAGTTGCGATAAAACTTCCTGAAATTGTTAATCATATTTACGTGACCACCGCCTATGTTCGATGTCAACGCGCATATAACTGTTCACAACGTCTCGCGGCAGCACTGGCAGTGGATGGTATCTAAAGCATCTGGGGTGAGACTCAGCAAATAGTGCAATCGTTGTCATAATGCGGAAAAGGAGTGATTTATCTAACGCCTAAAAGGGCATCATCATTGGTTTTCGGGCCAAGGGTGGATGCACTTCCGAAACGGCTAAGGCTGTAAACTGTTCGCGTGCTCGCTTAGTTAAAGCTTACCGTGCACGGCAAAATGGCGCCATCTGAAACAGGTGCTGAGGCAACTGTGGTTCACCACAGGCCACAGATGACAGGCCACGGAAATATCTGCGAGCGAATATACGTGCAAATGTTGTTCAGCTGACCGCCCAAGTGATCCAAGGGCTACCAACAGTGTCTCCTCCAATGACTGTTCAGCGAACTTTGCTGCGTATAGGCCTCCGAGGGAGGCGCCTTGTTCATTTTGTTCATTCATCCTTGCTGACTGTCGTTCATCGACGAAAAAAGCCTGGAATTTGTACCCAGTGCCGGAAATGGACGATCAACGAGTGTCGAAAGGTGACCTTTTCAAACTAATTATGTTTTATGCTCCATCGGAGAGATGGCGTAGGCGTGTACATCGTGAAACGTCTAAAAGCAAAGGAAGGAGGAGAAAGCCTTATGGTCTGGGGAATGTTTTCATGGTATTACGTGAGTGGCTCTGAGCACTATGGTCATCAGTTCCCTAGAACTTAGAACTACTTAAACCTATTCGTGAAATCTTCTCGGGTGATCAGCCGAGTAAAGGCGTCGTCTTCTCGCAACGTTTCGAAGGGTTTCGTACCCATCATCTTCAAGCGAAGATGATGGGTACGAAACCCTTCGAAACGTTGCGAGAAGACGACGCCTTTACTCGGCTGATCACCCGAGAAGATTGCACGAATGGAATACGCCGAGAAAGTCTCAAATCACATTTACTTAAACCTAACTAACCTAAGGACATCACACACATCCATGCCCGAGGCAGGATTCGAACCTGCGACCGTAGCAGTCACGCGGTTCCAGACTGAAGCGCCTAGAACCACACGGCCACACCGGCCGGCTTTACGTGAGTGATCTCGTCGTTATAGAAGGCGCAAAGGTTCAAACCAAGTATACATCTATCCTTGGGGACCATGTCCACCCCTACATGTCTCCTTTTTTTCTCGCCACGATGGCATCTGCCAGCAGGACAGTGCAACTAGTCACACAATTCGCAGTGTGCGAGCGTAGTTCACCGTATTCCCCTGGCCACCAAACTTCCCAGTTTAAAATCCAATCGAGAATCCGTGGGACAACCTCGATCGGGCTGTTCGCGCCACGCATCCTCAACCTAGAGACCTAGGCCATCCGGCCACGTCACTGGAATTGATATGGCTCCACAACCACGTTGGTACTTCCTAGACACTCATTGACCCTCTTCCTGCACACCTCGCAGCATTTTTTTTTTTTCTGGTTCAATTCCATATTCCTATTTTATCTAGCTGGTAAAACGTGTTCCACAGGTTCAACAAACTGGCAATTAAGACAATGAGGAGTGGCTGGCAGCTTAACGTTACAGAGTCTTTCTACGGTAGGAATGGTGTCACTGACGACGTCGTATCAAGTGGCGCTTGCTCCCGTAGGTGGGATGGCGTTAGAGACATTTTTCCAAATACTTTTTCCACACTTCACGTATAGGGATTCTGCGAACGATGTGCTGTGAGTGATTCGTAGATATTCTCGGCGGTGATTTACTTCGGATCAAGATGAATGTAACTTAATTATATGAAATATTTGCTTCCTCGACTAGCTCCGCATTTATTTTGCGATGTCCGCAGGTCTCAAAGTTTCAGATATTGTTGCATTATACCCCGATTGTTTGCCTACCCAGTTTAGGAACATTACTGTCTGCGTAAAGCCACAAATGACTGGAAAAAGCGATAGTGTCTTCTACATATAAGATGAATAAAAGGACGGATCTGTAAAATTAAAGACCAATTTCCTTCGTTTTCTTGCAGAATTGTTGAACATATTCTGAGGCATAACATAATAAATTTCCTAGAGACCGAAATGCTTATCCCCGCATATCAGCACGCTTTTAGAAAGCATTGCTCGTGCGAATGTCAGCTTACCCATTTCTCCTATGGTATACTGCAAATTATGGATGAAAGGCAATAGGCAGAGTCCATATTTCTAGATTTCCGAAAAGCATTTTACACGGAGTCTCACTCAGGTTGTTAACAAAGATACGAGCACATGGAATAGGTTCCCAGATATGCGAGTGGCTCGAAGAGTTCTTAAGTAATGGAAACCTGTATGATGTCGTCAACGGCAACTGTTCATCGGAGACAAGGGTACGCTCAGAAGTGACCCAGGTAAATGCAATATTGGAAATTTGTGATAAGGTATTATAGGACCAAACTGCTGAGGCCATCGGTCCCTAAGCCTACACACTACTTAATATAACTTAAACTAACTTACGCTATGGACAACACATACACTCATGCCCGAGGGAGGACTCGAACCTCCGACGGGGTGAGCTGCACTGACCGTGCCAAGGCGCCCTAGACCGCATTCCCGCGCGGCCCAGGTAGATGTGTTAGGACCGCTGCTATTTTCTGTATACATAAATGACGTGGCTGACAGGGTGGACAGCAAAGTGCCGTTGTTTGCTGATGATGCTGTGGTGTACAGGAAGGTGTGACCGTTGAGTGACTCTGGCGGGATACAACGTGATCAAATTTCTAGTTGGTGTGACGAATGGCAGCTAGCTCTAAATGTAGAAAAATATACGTTAAAGCGGATGAGTAAGAAAAACAAACTCGTGATGCTCAGATACAGCATTAGCAGTATCCTGTTTCACACAGTCACGTCGTTTAAATGTCTCAGTGTAAGATTATACAGTGAGATGAAATGGAATCAGCATGTAAGAATTGAGGTAATGAAGGCGAATGATCGACTTCGGTTTATTGAGAGAATCTTAGGAAAATCTGGTTCATCTGTAACAGAGACCGCATATAGGACTCTACTGCGAGCCATTGTTGAGTATTGCTCGAGCGTTTGCAATCCACAATAGGTCGGACTGTAGGAGGACATCGACGCAGTTCAGAGGCAGGCTGCTAGATGTGTTGCCTGTTGGTCCAAACAACAGACATTATGATGCTCCAGGACTTCAAATGGGAATCCCTGAAGAGAGAGGCGTCTTTCTCATCTAGGAGAACTATTGAGAAAATATATGGAACTGACATTTGAAGCTGACTTCGGGAGGATTTTGCTGCCACCAGTCCAAGGACCACGAAGATAAGATACAAGAAGTTAGGGCTCATACCGACTCATATAGACAGGCGTGTTTTCTTCGCTCTTTTAGTGAGTGGAACAGAAAACGAAATGACTATTAGTGGTGCGAGGTACCCTCCGCCACACGCCGCTCGGTGGCTTGCAGTGCGTGTATGTTGATGTATGAGGGACGTTCAATACGTGATGCAACACATCTTCCCATATCAGATTGGTTTTATTCAAGATTCCAATACACCATATTACTCCCCGATCTTTTTGCTACAAAACTCTATTTTCCAATATAATCTCCGTTCAATACTATGGCCTTACGCCACCTCACTAGGAGAGCATGTACACCTGCTTGGTACCGCTCTATTGGCCGACGTCGGAGTCAACGTATTGGCGCATTAATAATCTCCCCGTCATCCACTTATCGATTCCGCGGAGAGTATCTTTCAATGAATGGACCAAACGGATATGGGTCGAAGTTGCGAGATCCGAGCTGTAGCTGGATGAGAAAGAACAGTCAAAGTTTTCGTAAGCTCCTCTCGCGTGCACAGGCTTGTGTGAGACCTTGCGTTGTCTTCGATGAGAAGAAGTTCGTTTGCATGACCTGGACTGAGAGTGTCCGTCCATCCGCACGTCCCCACGTTTCATCACTGCAGGCGTCATACTTGTGTGCGGCCAGTTGGCACGTGGAATATCAGACAGTTGCGATGGTGACAGACGCCTCGCTCAACGACTTTCCGTGCTTTTGTTCACTGGCAGGTCTTCGTAGACATTCTGCAAGCTCCTATGAATATATGCGATGCTTTGGTTTTCTGCCTAAAGAATGTCAATGTGCAGCTCTCTTCTTAGAGCCCACTTCCGTTACAGACGCCATTTTGAGGGCTATGTACAGCCCCACCGTCTACCAGAACTTCATGAAATTATAGGGGCTAAAGAGGTAATGTTCTACGACGCCCCACAACAAATTCCTCATTTTTTCAGTCGAATTTGGCCGAGAGAAAAATATGTTTTGCATAACGTATAGACCACCCCTCGTTGATGTAGTCGTGTCTTATGCCCAGGCCACCTCTCTTTCCTTTTGGGGTTGCCGTGTTGAAGGAAATTTTGAAAATGTCTCCTTTCCAGAAGCACCATCATGCAATCGCCAATATTTTGCACGCCACGTCCGATGGTATCGGTATATAGCTACTATATTATGGTTAATTTTACCAAACACGTAAGCCTTAATAAACAGTACATTTTAGAGCCGATCTGTCGTTCCAACGTTGAGCATGCCACGAATGGCGTGTAGCTTCTCTAACAAGTTGGTTTTACCCATTTCACTTGTATCTGGCAGCCAGTGTATCACCAGCCACCCCTAGTATGACTCGGCCCTAGCGCGACAGCGACCATCAATCAGCGCCGCCCCCAGCCGCCCGCCGCCCGCCGCCCACGGGGCCGGCTTCGCGTACCCTCCGCGTGGCGCTGGCGTCGCGCGGGGGCGTCGCGTCGGCCGGCGGCTGCGTCGGCTCTCCACTCTGCGTCGCGACGGCAGCCCCCGCACATGCCCGACAGCGGACCGGCCTCCGCCGCCACCAGCCACAGCTCTCCAGGTGAGTCGGCGCCGGAGCCAGCGCGGCCTCGCAACAAGTGGCGGCCCGCCCACAGGTGGGCACCTGCCTGTTCTCCACCAAACCACTTCACCCTGATCCCAACACCTCCGAGTCTCCACAAATTTCATTCTCGACTTTCTTACTCCTCAGATTCCATTTAACATACGCCTGTCTCCCCGAATTCTGTTTAGAACTTTCTAAATGGCCAGATTGCAATGCTTGTGTTGTCCCTTTCTCCACTCCACTGTATCTGTTGCTCTTTCCATTGTATTTTTCTCCTTGTTCTATTTCTTCCTATTCTGCTCAATTTCTCTGCAAAACTTTCTACTTTTTTGATGTTGTTCTCTGTCTGCTCCCATCTTGGTTCAAATGGTTCAAATGGCTCTGAGCACTATGGGACTTAACATCTTAGGTCATCAGTCCCCTAGAACTTAGAACTACTTAAACCTAACTAACCTAAGGACATCACACACATCCATGCCCGAGGCAGGATTCGAACCTGCGACCGTAGCAGTCCCGCGGTTCCGGATTGCAGCGCCTAGAACCGCAAGATCATGCTCCCATCTTCTGCTAATCTTTTCATATATCCATACCTTCTTCACCAAAGATTCTCAATAACCCTTTTTGCTTATTTTAATATTTCACTACCCTTGCATTTTTGCTCCTAGTGCTCCTTCCAGCGAAAAATTTAATTACTCCAAATTGTACCGCAACCCTTCTGCTTATTACAATAAACAGGCTTCTACAGCACGTGTCAGTCTCTTTAGAATTGTTATGCTTGCAGTACAACTTATATTAAAATATTCATCAATTACGGGAGAAAGCATACCGCAACACGGCCAAAACCTCCCTATTTTAGAATCTTCAGTATTTTATAAGATGACGTGTCAGTACACCCAAAAGGAATAATACATTGTCTTTGTTCATTCTATTTATCTAATGTATTTTTCTTCTACTTCTTGTTCTTCTTCTCGTTATTATAGTTATTATATTTTTCTTCTTCTGCTTCTTCTTATGCTTTTCTCTCCACGTAGTTCGATTGTTTTGATGTTCTCCTCCATCTGCTCCCAACTTCAGCTAATCTCTTCGTCTGTACTTGTTTTATACACCCAGCGTCGTTGATTTCGCGTTTCACTTATTCTAACACTTGACTACCGTTGTAATATTTACCTTTACTGCTCCCTCCAGTGTCAAGATGCCTATTTCTCACTGCACTGCTGCAACTCCGTCTTTTCACTTCTAATCAACACCTACACGTCTTCCCGGATTTTGTTTGTAACTTTCAAAAGTCCGGATTGAAACGTCTGTGTTATCTTTTTTCGCATTCTAGCCTCCTGTTGCTGTTTTCATCTTAATTTTCTCCTTGTTCTATTTCTACTTCCTCTGCTTATATTCTCTCCAAACCTTTCGAATTTTTTTAATGTCGTTTCCGTCTCCTCCCATCATCTACTAATCGCTTCACCTCTACATGTCTTCTATGTTAAATATCCTCAATAACTCAGTTTACTTATTCTAATACTTGACAATCCCTACAATTTCTTCCCTCTACTGCTCCTTCTAGCGAAAAATTTTACTATTATTAATTGCAGTGTGTCCCTTCTTTCCCCTTTTGTCTTTAATCAATTACTTTCACTTTCATCCAACACCGATACGTATTCCCAAATTTTCAATTTTTTTATACTTTTTTATCATTAGACGTCACAATACTTTTCCATTTGACTCTTATTTTAATTCCTTTTTGACATTACTATAATATCAGCTCTGTAACCATTTTCAAGTCATTCACTATTGTCATTTCCAAATTAGTTATTTCCCTTGCCGTGGGATACCGTAAGAACATAACATTCACAGGGATCGTTATATTAATTCCTGTTGTTTGGTATGTGAAGCCTCCTAATCCATATGAAAAACTATTTTCGGAGTATTAATAGCGAATCACCTCACAATGCCTACAGAGCTGAAATTCAGAAGTAAAGAACACAACAATCAAATGGCGAAATCAGTATCATTTAGACATCTCTTTTTCCTGTTGTAATCAGTCCGTGCACTAGTTTAACATGGCCAACTACGATTTCCACTCCTGTGCCAATGAGGAGCACCTACATCTACATCTACATCTACATCTGTTCTCCGCTAGACTCCTTTACGTGTGTGACGGTGAACACCTCTAGTACCACTATCATCTTTTCCTATTCCCTTTTCTAACGCGAATGGCGCGTGGGAATAATGCCTGTCGCTAAACCTCCTTACGAGGTCTAACTTCCGTGATTTTCGTCTCTTGAAAGATATGTGTTTGCAAAGATGCAATTTGCCGTCCGACTCTACTCGGGACGTTCGCTCTCTGCATTTCGACAGTAAACCTCTCAGCGATGCACAGCGCCTCTCCGTCACAGGAGATTGCTGAGCACCTCCGTTATGGCTTCACACTTACTAGACGATCCCGTGACGAAACGCTCCATTATTCATTAGATCTTTTCTACCTGTTCTGTTAATCCCATTTGTCAAGGGTCCAAGAGTGATGAACAGTTGTCAAGAATCGATCGAGCAAGCGTTTTATAGGGCAGTTCTTCGCGAATGAATTACATTTCATTACGAGTCTTCCAATGAATCATCTGCTTTTCATGCACTCAGTCTGACGTTATCATTTGAGATTAGACCTGGCGGTTACTTCTACATATTTCAGAGTTGTTATTGTTTCCAGTGATTTGTCATCAGTTATGTTCAAAAATGATGAGAATGGCTCTGAGCACTATGGGACTTCTGAGGTTATCAGTCCCCTAGAACTTAGAACTACTTAAACCTAACTAACCTAAGTACATTACACACATCCACGCCCGAGGCAGGATTCGAGCCTGCGACCGTAGCAGTCGTGCGGTTCCTGACTGAAGCGCCTAGAACCGCTCGGCCACAGAGGCCGGCACTAGTTATGTAATCAAATAATGATCTTGTTATATACAGATTGAAAGAAATCGCAATACCAGAAAATATTTAATGTAGAGAAATGAAATATTTGGAATACATTTTCCTAGGTAACATATGTAAGTTATTAACAGTGTAAGATAACAGGTTAATGTAAGTGCGGGATAAGCCACGGGAAATATTAAATGCTGATACACTAATAAGCGGTGTAACCCACCAGAATTTGAATGCAAGCATGCAAACGTGCAAGCCTTGTGTTGTACAGGGCCGGATGTCAGTTTGTAGGATGGAGGACCGTACCTGTTGCACTTGGTCGGTCAATACAGGGATGGTTAATGCTGTTTGTGGATGACGCCGGAGTAGTTGTCGTCGGGTGATGTCCCATTTGTATTCGATTGGAGGCAGATTTAGTGATCAAGCAGACCAAGGAACTCTGTAGTGCGTGTTGGGTTACAACAGCGATATGTGGACGAGCGTTATGCTGCCGGGAAATACCCCCTGGAATGCTGTTTATGAACAGCAACACAACAACTCCAATCACCAGACTGAATATTGCAGTCAGAGTACGTGGGATAACCAGGAGAGTGCTCCTGCTTGCGTACGACATCGTATTGCAGACCACAACTCGAGGTGTAGGTGCAGTATGTCTAGCACGTAGACAGGTTGGATGAACGCCCTCAGCAGGTCTCCTTCTAACCAACAGACAGGCATCACAGGTGCCGACGCAGAACCAGCTTTCATCAGAAAACACAACAGACCTCCATTCTGCAATCCAATGAGCACTCGCTTAACACAAATGGCAGTGGGTTAGGGTCAGTTGAATGTACGCTACAGGATGTCTGGCTCGAAGCTGTCCTTAAAGTATTCGATTTGTAACAGTTCGTTGTGCATCCGTGGTGCCAACTGCTGCTCATATTGCTCCTGCAGATGCAGTACGATGCACCAACCATACATCGAGTTCGATGGTCTCCCTTCTCGGTAGTGCCACGTGGATTTCCGGAGTCTGGCCTTCTTGCGACCTGACATCCTCCTAGCCACAGCTGCCAGCAATCCTGTACAGTGTCTCGATTCCTGTCAAGTGTTTCTGTAGTATCGCAGATGGAACAGCCAGCTTCTCGTAACCCTATTGCAAGACCTAGGTCAAACTCACTGAGGCATAGAGATAATGCCGTGTCTGTCATATTAAAAGTATTCTTGTCTAACATCAATCCACCTCGTCCAATCTCGAAGGAAACTAACGCTCACGACAGTTACAGCGTGTATTTAAAGCAAACCTCATTTGCATCTTCATAGAGGCGCTAGCAATGCCATCCTTCTGGCGTGAAATCTGAATAGACATCATTTTTCAGATGTAGAAAGACGCCTCCCTTTATGTCGCGCAGCTCCTTCTTAGTCTTGCGATTTCTTTCCCGACAGTATACAGTGTGGTCCATTGATAGTGACCGGACCAAATATCTCACGAAATAAGCATCAAACGAAACTCGTCTAGCTTGAAGTGGGAAACCAGATGGCGCTATGGTTGGCCCGCTAGATGGCGCTGCCATAGGTCAAACGGATATCAACTGCGTTTTTTAAAATAGGAACCCCCATTTTTATCACATATTCGTGTAGTACGTAAGGTAATATGAATGTTCTAGTTGGACCACTTTTTTCGCTTTGTGATAGATGGCGTTGTAATAGTCACAAGCGTGTAAGTACGTGGTATCACGTAACATTCCGCTAGTGCGGGCGGTATTTGCTTCGTAATACATTACTCGTGATAAAATGGACCGTTTACCAATTGCGGAAAAGGTCGATATCGTGTTGATGTATGGCTATTGTGATCAAAATGCTCAACGCGCGTGTGCTATGTATGCTGCTCGGTATCCTGGACGACATCATCCAAGTGTTCGGACCGTTCGCCGGATAGTTACGTTATTTAAAGAAACAAGAAGCGTTCAGCCACATGTGAAACGTCAACCACGACCTGCAACAAATGGTGATGACTAAGTAGGTGTTTCAGCTGCTGTCGCGGCTAATTCGCACATCAGTAGCAGAGAAATTGCGCGAGAATCGGCAATCCAAAAACGTCGGCGTTGAGAATGCTACATCAACATCGATTGCACCCGTACCATATTTCTATGCACCAAGAACTGCAAGGCGACGACTTTGAACGTCCTGTACAGTTCTGCCACTGGGCACAAGAGAAATTACGGGATGATGAAAGATTTTTTGCACGCGTTCTATTTAGCGACGAAGCGTCATTCACCAACAGCGGTAACTTAAACACGCATGATATGCACTATTGGCAACGGAAAATCCACGATGGCTGCGACAAGTGGAACATCAGCGACCTTGGCGGGTTAATGTATGGTGCGGCATTATGGGAGGAAGGATAATTGGCCCCCATTTTATCGATGGCAATCTAAATGGTGCTATGTATGATGATTTCCTACGTAATGTTCTAGCGATGTTACTACAAGATGTTTCACTGCATGACTGAATGGCGATGTACTTCCAACATGATGGATGTCCGGCACATGTCTCGCGTGCGGTTGTAGCAGTATTGAATAGCATATTTCATGACAGGTGGATTGGTCGTCGAAGCACCGTACCATGGCCCGCACGTTCACCGGAGCTGACGTCCCCGGATTTCTTTCTGTGGGGAAAGTTGAATGATATTTGCTATCGTGATCCACCGAAAGCGCCTGGCAACATGCGTCAGCGCATTGTCAATACGTGTACGAACATTACGGTAGGCGAACTACTCGCTGTTGAGAGGAATGTCGTTACACGTATAGCCAAATGCATTGAGGTTGACGGACATCATTTTGAGCATTTATTGCATTAATGTGGTATTTACAGGAGATCACGCTGTAACAGCATGCGTTCTCAGAAATGATAAGTTCACAAAGGTACATGTATCAAATTGGAACAACCGAAATAAAATGTTCAAACGTACCTAGGTTTTGTATTTTAATGTTAAAAAACCTACCTGTTACCAACTGTTCGTCTAAAATTGTGAGCCATATGTTCGTGACTATTACATCGCCACCTATCACAAAGCGCAAAAAGGGGTCCAACTAAAACATTCATATTTCTTTACGTACTACACGAATATGTAATAAAAAATGGGGGTTCCTATTTTTAAAAAAAAGCAGTTGATATCCGTTTGTTCTATGGCAGCCCCATCTAGCGGGCCAACCATAGCGCCATGTGGCTTCCCCCTTCGAGCTAGACAAGTTTCGTTCTTTGTAAAAATGGTTCAAATGGCTCTGAGCACTATGCTACTTAACTTCGTAGGTCATCAGTTCCCTATAACTTAGAACTACTTAAACCTGACTAACCTAAGGACATCACACACATCCATGCCCGAGGCAGGATTCGAACCTGCGACCGTGGCGGTCACGCGGTTCCAGACTGAAACGCCTAGAACCGCACGGCCACACCGGCCGGCCGTAGTTTGTAGTTTGTTCGTCTGGCGCTTATTTCGTGAGATATTTGGCCCGGTCACGATCAATGGATCACCCTGTATATATGTTCGCAATAGGTTATCAGTTATTTGTTGCATATACTCTTTCTTCCACAGCGATTTTTGTATTCTGAAAGACCCTCCACTACCATGATAGCTACTCCCTGCCCTCTTAACACACGTGCAATCAATTGTCGGTTTCTCTAGTCATTGTTCTTCGAGCATGCATACATTTGCGTTTCTACAGAGGACCAACTCACTTATTATCTTACCCATGCAATTTATTTTCAGCAATCTTCTGTCAACCTTCTCCTCAAACGCTCCGATCCTTTTGTTTTCCAGGTTTCACACAGTCGGTGATTCACGTCCACACATTGTTCAGCTCAAGTCATTCGAACTCAAGAATTTATTTATTTAGGTAGTATCTACTTTTGACACTAGAAGACTTCTTTTGCCGAGGTATGCTCTGTCTGCCTGCACTAGAGTGCTTCTTATGTACTGTTTCTTCAAACGTCGTATGCTATCTTGCTTCATATGTAGTAGGATTCCTTCACATCGTGCAGATCGGTCGCATATTATTGAAGGTTTTATGTATTACAATCGCCTTCTACGTTTCTGTCTTCTTTCTCTTTTCCTTCTTCTGCTCTTCTGTCCTAATCTTTCAACTGTTTTGATATTGTCCTCCAACCTCCTAATCTCTTCATCACTATGTTAAGAGTATAAATCGAAAACTTTCTATTTTCCAAATTTCACATTTTTCGGGAGTATGGAAAAAATGTATCTTTGTTTTTACATAACTGATTTGTATCCAGAAAACTGAGAAGGTACTCTGACACCACAGAAATTTGCTGCTCATCGCATCGCAAAAAAATGTAATGAGACAAATTAGAATGTAAATTATATTCAGAACGTTCTAAATCTCATACCAGGAAACTGACTGGTTCTCAGTTTCAGTGGGAAAGTGTTTGCAAATTGAATCTTGCAAATAAAAAACAGTAGCTAGCCACTGTTAACAATACCATTTTTTTTATCCAAATAGCTCCATTATCGGTTTCGGACCGACGGGTTAATCTTCAGACGGCTGTGCACGATTATATCACATTTCTTGTTCTTTACATTAGTTGTTTGCTGTTTTCTTCAGCAATTAACATAAACAACAAAATGGCTCTGAGCACTATGGGACTCAACTGCTGAGGTCATTAGTCCCCTAGAACTTAGAACTAGTTAAACCTAACTAACCTAAGGACATCACACACATCCATGCCCGAGGCAGGATTCGAACCTGCGACCGTAGTGGTCTCGCGGTTCCAGACTGCAGCGCCAGAACCGCGCGGCCACTTCGGCCGGCCATAAACAACAACAGAAGTAATAAGTGAACAGCCGTCTGAAGATGTACATGTCAGTTCGAAACCAGTAGCAGTGCTATTTGTGCAAATAAGTAGCATTATTAACATTGACTGCTTACTGTTTCCCTCTTTACAAGAACAAACTTGTATTTTAACCACAACCAATGTTAATTTTTAATAAAATAGCAGGAATTAATTTTTCGTTGCAATGGCCATTAAATCTAAGACACAATGCGTAATCTGTGATAAAACAACTACAGAAATACAGGATTAAGTTTTTATCTAGTACAGCTGTAGTCAACAAAAACAATTCTCATCTTTCAATTTTTCGAACTCAAGAGGGACACTCAGCTTGGCACGAAGACCATGCGCTTTCTACTAACGCGTATTTGAAAGATTTTCTCCGTGTTTGTGCTCCTGAATCTAGTCTAGGAACATCCAACATAGTGCTGAGGGCACAATATTGCTGAAAACTCATTTTGTAAGAAAAACGGTACTTGCACCGTTTCAGGTTATCACTCTTTATACATCTGCTGTCCTAGCATCCTCGCCAGCGCAATTTAATTATTCAAATATTTGGCTGCCCGTACAATTCTTCTTCTAAGCGTATCTGCTCGTGACTCGTCAGTGGTAGCTTTTAATTGCAACAAACAGAAGTCGCCTCTGAAACAATGTCCTTTATTAAACGGTGCGGGTTTCGAAATGATTTTAATAGACGTCGAATCACATACACTACTGGTCATTAAAATTGCTACACCATGAAGAAATGCAGATGATAAATGGGTATTCATTGGACAAATATATTATACTAGAACTAACATGTAATTACATTTTCACGCAATTTGGGTGCATAGATCCTGAGAAATCAGTACCCAGAACAACCACCTCTGGCAGTAATAACGGCCTTGATACGCCTGGGAATTAAGTCAAACAGAGCATGAATGGCGTGTACAGGTACAGCTGCCCATGCAGCTTCAACAAGGTACCACCGTTCATCAAGAGTAGTGACTGGCGTATTGTGACGAGCCAATTGCTCGGCCACCATTGACCATACGTTTTCAATTGGTGAGAGATATGGAGAATGTTCTGGCCAGGGCAGCAGTCGAACATTTTCTGTATCCAGAAAGGCCCGTACAGGACCTGCAACATGCAATCGCGCATTACCTACTGAAATGTAGGGTTTCGCAGGGATCGAATGGTAGAGCCACGGGTCATAACACATCTGAAATGTAACGTCCGCTGTTCAAAGTGCTGTCAATGCGAACAAGAGGTGACCAAGACGTGTAACCAATGGCACCCCATACCATCACGCCGGGTGATACGCCAGTATGGCGATGACGAATACACGATTCAAATATGCGTTCACCGCGATGTCGCCAAACACGGATGCGACCATCATGATACTGTAAACAGAACCTGGATTCATCCGAAAAAATGACGTTTTGCCATTCGTGCACCCAGGTTAGTCGTTGAGTACACCATCGCAGGCGCTTCTGTCTGTGATGCAGCGTCAAGGCTAACCGCAGCCATGGTCTCCGAGCTGATAGTCCATGCTGCTGCAAACGTCGTCGCACTGTTCGTGCAGATGGTTGTTGTCTTGCAAACGTCCCCATCTGTTGACTCAGGGATCGAGACGTGGCTGCACGATCCGTTACACCCATGCGGATAAGATGCCTATCATCTCGACTGCTAGTAATACGAGGCCGTTGGGATCCAGCACGGCGTTCCATATTACCCTCCTCAACCCACCGATTCCATATTCTGCTAACAGCCACTGGATCTCGACCAACGCGAGCAGCAATGTCGCGATACGATAAACCGGAATCGCGATAGGCTACAATCCGACCTTTATGAAAGTCGGAAACGTGATGGTACGTATTTCTCCTCCTTACACGAGGCATCACAACGACGTCTCACCAGGCAACGCCGGTAAACTGCTGTTTGTGTATGAGAAATAGGTTGGAAACTTTCCTCATGTCAGCACGTTGTAGGTGTCACCACCGGCGCCATCCTTTTATGAATGCTCTGAAAAGCCATTTGCATATCACAGCATCTTCTTCCTGTCGGTTTAATTTCGCGTCATCTTCGTGGTGTAGCAATTTTAATGGCCAGTAGTGGAATTATTTTTACTACCTTTTCATTTCGTACTTTATTGGTCCACTCATTTCTAGCACACATGCATAGTAAGTCAGTTAAAATTCTTCCAGTCTTTTCTTCTCCAGTTGTACTATTGCGCAAATTTTTTATCCATGCCGTTTTTTGCCCAAGAGATACAGTTTCAGAAACCTCTTGTTCACTTACAGGCTAATAATTGACACCAACAAAGCGCTTCTGCTGAAGCAAGATTTCGTCGACTATACTAATCTCCACCCGATACTTTTGGTGTTCCTCTTATTTTTCTCCGAGGTAACAATCTGTTTTCACTTCTATCTTTTACGTTGGCTTTCAAAAAATGATAATCTAAGATAGGGTCACATTCACATTGCAGAAAGTATTTTAAACTCTATTATACGCTAAGTGTGTCTTATACTCGACGTTTCTCTTTATTTAAATGACTTCTTTCCGTATTTGGTTGGTGACTGAACCCAATCGTTCTTTTCATAGTGTGTCCCTCTCCCTATATTTTCAAAATTATTATTACCATATGTTCTACATTTAAGTCTATGAGAGTGTGGTACAATATTCCGTAAAGAGTACATGTTGTACACGCTTCATTTCCGCCTTGTTACACAATTCTCGATTAATGTGCGTAAATAACGACTGTATTTAAGCCTCTCCCAGCCTCACCACATGATGTGGGAAAATACGATAACTCTCTTCAATCGCTTAGTAAAGTATACTTTCAGATTTTTGAATGTTAGTCTTCACGTGATGGGCTACGTCTTTCATGTATCGTCTCGCACATGTATCTGTTTGAGCATTTATCTAATGAACTACACAGCACTCACTAAACCCGTGACAAATCACCAAGTTCTCCTCTAAATCTAATTCATTAAAAAAAGAGGTAATCGTTCAGTGCAGGCAAATAAGTCTGAAGAATCCGCCGGACTTCAATGGAAACTCAAGGGAAATACACATTCGCGGATTCAGTCAATCGTCTTCAGTTGAAAGTTTGCGTGAGTAGAACGTACACCAGCGAAGAGAAGTACACATGCTTCTCATCTACGGAGACTGTCAGTGAGCAGAAAAGTAACTGCATTTACAAGATGTGGCTATAAAATAACGTGCCTGAAGAGTAAGTACGCATGAGCCAAAGATGAACGACGAACAGCAGTGAAGCGTGAAGCATTCGCAGTAGAATGCGGTATCTCTGGTATGTGTAGACGAATTAGTGCGGCTTCGGCCTCCGTTAGTGTAAGAGCGATTATTTTATTTTGCAGGAAAATTAATACAGCAAGGAACTGTCGTGATGTTTCACATGAAATTTGGACAAACTGCTTCTGAAACCTATCTTTTACCACAAGAAATGCATGTTGAAAACTATTTATCCCGTACACGTGTTTTTGAGGGATTCAAGAGTTTCCAAGATGGCCGAGAAGATTTTGAAAATGACTCACGCCCGGGACGCCCTGCAATATCAAAAACAGATGAAAATATCGAAAAAGTAGGTAATCTTATTCGATCTGACCGTTGGTAGAGTTCTATCGATTGCCGAAATTGTGAGAATTAACAAAGAATGCTTAAGGCAAATTTTATGTAACCGAATTAACATTAGAAACTTAGGTGCTGAAAATTCTCAAGATCGAAAAAAGAAGCTCCTGAAAATTTTGTACTGACACACTGAACACCGCTGAATAACATTTTTGAAAAAGTGGTAAATGTGATGAATGTTTTTCACTATGATCCAGAAACAAAGTGCCAATTCATGCATTGGAATGACCCAACTTCACCGAGAGCGAAAGAGCTCGAATGAGCAAAGCGAGATTCAAAGTGATGATGATACTGTATTCGATATTCATGGAATGGTGTATCTTCATTGGGTTCCTGAAGGTCAAACTATCAAACATTACTACAGTAACTTCGTCAGAAAAAAGAAGCAACCCAAACTGTGGAAGAACAAGTCATGGGTTCTTCATCAAGACATGCACCGACTCATACAGGTTTGCCTGTTCAGAGGTTTCCAGTGAAGAACAGCACCCGCTATTTTATAGTCACACCTTGCATATTTGTTTACTATCAACTCCAGCTAATGAGTGAATTACTTAACCCCGCGTATCTGCTGTGTATGTTGGTAGGAGAGGAAGTGGACCACCAAATAAAAAATATAAGATGATATTTGAAAAATACATTCTGCTGTTCGTATCTTCGTGGTGCAGGAAGTTACAAGCAAAGCAGTCATGCTGCATAACCGCTCCTGACTTAAACAACATTTGCTTGACTTTTTTCTTCTATGCAAAAAGTTATTTGTAGTGTTCATGATAAATGGGACACCCTGTCAATTCATAATGATTTGATATTTCTGTGAAATAGTTATGAATGTTTTGTCAAGTGCACTGTGTAAAAAGCGTTTAAATATTTACCCATCCCAGTAAATGATCACTTTCCTTGCTACTGTTAAAGTCAAATCAGCTGTGAGTGTAGAGCTCGTGTAAAACAGTGGGTCAAATGGCTCTGAGCACCATGGGACTTAACATCTGAGGTCATCAGTCCCTTATACTTAGAACTACTTAAACCTAACCAACCTAAGGACAGCACACACATCCATGCCCTAGGCAGGATTCGAACCTGCGACCGTAGTAGCAGCGCGGTTCCGGACTGCAGCGCCTGGAACCGTTCGGCCACAACGGCCCGGCAATTATGGGTCCCCTGTGTAGAAACACAGTATCGTCTTGAGTGCTGGGCAAGTCCATTTCACTGTTCTGAAGGGGTGCCACCCCTTGCGCATCAGTTGACCTGCGCGTTCTTTTTGCAAGTTTTGGTATATAGCATGACACCGCAATATTCGATCATCGTAGGTGCAGGGAAAGTTCTACACAATCGCACGTGTGATTAAATGCAGAGCCACTAAATGTCAGAGAGGATTGAAGGAACCGCTATTAAAGTCGCCCTGTAAAGAGAAGAAGGGGAAAACATAGGGGCAAGTACCTCGCAAAGTAAGACGAAGTAAATGATCCAGAATTCAAATTAAGAACAACTGCCATCACGATTAACTTAGGTGTAGCTGTCCTCGGTATAGCGAAGCAGCTTAAATTGCTTAATAATCCAAACTGTCCAGACTGTATACCAGTCAGGTTCTTTTCAGAGGGGCCTGATGCAATAGCTCCATACTTAGCAATCATATACAACCTCTCGCTCATAGGAAGATTCTTACCCAAAGACTGCAAATTTGTGAAGGTCACACCAATATCCGTGAAAGAAAACAGGTGTAATCCTCTGAATTAAAGACCAAAATCACTTACGTCGATTTGCAGTAGGATTCTGGAACATATACTGTGTTCGAACATTATGAAAAACGTCGAAGGAAACGATTTATTGGCAACAGCCAACACGGATTCAGAAAATATCGCTCTTGTGAATCACTATTAGCTCTTTATTCTCACAAAATGACATCGTTCCTCACAACCGACTTCTAATCAAATCCCTGGAGTATCGTCACAATTTTACGACTGGATTCGTGTTTTCCTTTCAGTAATAAATCACAGAAAGACATCGAGTGAGAGGAAGTAATATCTGGCGTTCCACCGTGAAGTGTTATGGGCCATCTTGCTGCTGCTGATCTACATCAACGATTTAGGAGACATCAGCAGGCCTCTTAAATTTTTTGCAGATGACGCCGTCAGTCACCATCGTGTGAAGTCATCAGATGATCAAAATCAACTGCAAAATGATTTAAACACGATGTTTATACGGTGCTAAACGTAGTAGTTGACTCAAAATAATGAAAGTCTGAAGTCATCCATAAGAGTACTAAAAGAAATCCGCCAAATTTCTGTTACACGATAAATCACACAAATCTAAAGTTGTTAATTCAACTAAATTCATAAGGTTTACAATTACGAATAACTTAAATTGGAACGATCACGTAGATAATGTTGTAATAAAACCAAACCAAAGACTGTGGTATATTGGCAGAGTACTCAGAAAATGCAACAGGCGTATTAAAGAGACTGTTTACCCTACATTTCTTGGCCGTCTTCTGGAGTATTGCTGTGTGGTGTGGGATACACACCAGATAGGACTGAGAGAGGACATCGAAAAATTTCAAATCCAGTTTCTATGGTCGTGAAATAGGGGACAGAGTGTCACGGATATGATACAAGAATTGGGGTGTCAGCCATTAAAACAAAGGAGTTTTTCGTTGCGGCAGAAACTTTTCGTGAAATTTCACTCACCAACACTCTCTTCAGAGTGTGAAAATATTTTGTTTGGGCTCAACTACAAGAGGGAGAAATGGTCATCATAACAAAGTAAGAGAAATCAGAACTCGCACAGTAGTATTTAAGTGTTCGTTTTCCTCGCGCGTTGTTCGAGCATCGAAAGGTAGAGAAATAGATTAAAGATGGTTCGATAAATCCTCTGTCAGGCACTTAGGGTACGGTTGCTATCGATTGGTCCGCTCCTTCGATGGGCTGGCCTGATTTCTTTCTGGATACTGACAATAGGCGCATACCAGCGGTCATTAAGTGTACCCCGTGTTGCCAAAAATTCACCACATTACTCGTGATTTGTTCAACGTAGACGCAAAGCAACAGTGAAAAAATGTAGGATTAGCATCACGTTTGTTGAATTGACAAGTATTAATGATTGAAACGTCATACTGATAAGGTAATAGTGATTAAATTTCTATATCTCCCATTGGAAAGCATGAGCAGTTCACACCATTTTGTCATATCACAATATAAAATTGAGTGCTGTCTTGTTAAACGATTTAGTCCGAGCTCGCTTGAATGAACGACGTCGAATTTAGTCTAATCTTAGGCCTAATTAGGCCATTATGAACATAATGTAAGTGATGGTTTTCTTTGTTTGTTTTGTAATAATTCGTAAGTGTTTTGGTAATCAGTTAATACTTTTTTTTCTTCAAAGGTTGAAATTTCTACTTTCAGCTATCTTCTTTTTGAATATGTTATTCGATTTCAGAAGCCAAAAATAACTCCTAAAATGAAACTATATGAAATACATTGACACTTGTTTGGGCATGTGTAGTATTTGGCCCATTCACAAAACTGCCTGGCCAAATGCATTCACGAAAGCTACGTGGTCCATTGATGGAAACCAGCTTATCCATTGATACTTGTGATTTCATTTTTCAAATACACACATACAATAAGTTTTGCATTACCTCGGTTTCCGAGAGTTCGGGAACCTGTACAGACAATTGGGATACATATCCACATAAACATCATTTCCGCCGTCTATGTTGCTCATGAAAATCAAACATTGCATGTTGTACCACCATATAGTGAAACCTTCAGAGGTGGTGGGCCAGATTGCTGTACACACCGGTACCTCTAATACCCAGTAGCACGTTCTCTTGCATTGGTACTTGCCTGTATTAATCGTGGCATACTATCCACAGTTCATCAAGGCACTGTTGGTCCAGATTACCCAACTCCTCAAAGGCAATTCGGCGAATATCCCTCAGAGTGGTTGGTGGCTCACGTTTTCAGTCTACCCCAGACATGTTCGGTAGGGTTCATGACTGGAGAAAATGCAGGCCACTCTACTCGAGCGATGTCGCTATCCTGAAGGAAGTCATTCACAAGATGTGCCCGATGGGGGCGCGAATCGTCGTCCATGAAGACAAATGACTCGCCAATATGCTGACGATACGTTAGCACTGTCGGTCGGAGGATGGCATTCATGTATCGTACAGCCGTTACGGCGCCTTCCATGACCACCAGCGGCCTACGTTGGCCCCGCATAATGCCACCTCAAAACTACAGGGAACCTCCACCTTGTTTCAATCTCTGGACAGCGTGTCTAAGGCGTTGAGCCTGACCGGACTGCCTCCAAACACGTCTCCAATGATTGTCTGGTTGAAGGCATATGCGACACTCAGAGGCGAAGAGAACGTGATGCAAATCCTGAGCGGTCCATTCGACATGTTTTTGGGCACATCTGTACCGCGCTGCATGGTGTCGTGCTTGCAAAGATGGACCTCGCCATGGACTATTGCGCACAGTTTGAGTTGTTGCACGACGTCCTGTGGCTGCACGAAAAGCATTATTCAACATGGTGGCATTACTGTCAGGGTTCCTCCGAGCCATAATCCGCAGGTAGCGGTCATCCACTGCAGTAGTAGCTCTTGGGCGGCCTGAACGAGGCATGTCATCGACAATTCCTGCCTCTATCTCCTCCATGTCCGAACAACATCGCTTTGGTTCACTTCGAAACGCCTGGATGATTTTCTTGTTGAAAGCACTTCTTGACAGAAAGTAACTATGCGGATGTCATCGAACTGCGGTATTGACTTCCTTGCCATGGTTGAACTACAGACAACACGAGCCGTGTACCTTCTTCCTGGTGGAATGACTGGAACTGATTGGCTGTCGGATCCCCTCCTTCTAATGCATGGTTGCGTACATCATTGGGTGTGTTTCGTGACTTCTCTGAATAGTCAAAGGGACTGTGCCTGTGGTACAATATCCACAGTCGACGTCTATCTTCAGGACTTATGGGAACCAGTGTGTTGCAAAACGTTTTTGATGTGTATTTCATCAACAGTGAATATTTATGAATTCTGTGTCTACTATAGTGATATACCAAGCACAAGATCGAAGTTACTCTGAAAATATAATATTTATTACAGTATCCGAGGATTTTATTTTACATATTTTTTTATGTGGTCCGTTGATAGTAACCTTCCCCATATTGTAAATTGCAGAATAATCATGTAGATGTATATCTAGTTGTACTTCCCAGAACTATTTGAAATAATTTCTGGAGCCTACACCCCAGTATGGTGATTCTTTATCTGAAAAATAGGCTTCAAGGGCACGAAACGGAAGCGATATGACGCAGTGATGTATAGAGACTAACGGCGGTGATAATCTAGGCAATTTCTGTAACGCGCAAATTCTGACAAAAACAGACAATGGGCTCACTCTTTTATTCAGAGCGGCCATTCTTACGTATAAAGAAGGCAATAACTTTAGTAATAAAGAAGAGAGTGAAAAAATAAACGACACGCAGGCAGTTAACCGAGTCGCAAGGACTCCGTCATCCAATAAAGCCAAACGTAAACAAGCGGAAAACGACCGCTACCGGTAACGAAGGCAGCTGAATCTGCTTTTCTATAGCGCAATACACGTATCTGTAAACATCTGGTCCGCTTCCACTGATATTATCGACCTCTACGTATTTCCGGAAGACGCGTTCCTTGTGTACTGACATAGTATGTTTTTGTCAAACGTAAATTTCATGGCAGGACTATGGAAAACCACCGCGTGACTTCACCCTGTTGTCAGTTTCGAACATGCATCGTTCATCTATATAATATAAAATGTTACAGCAGCAGTACAATATACTCCTTGTCAAATTGCTTTCTTACCAGTTAGCCTTTGTCCGCAGCTCGTGGCCGTGAGGTAGCGTTCTCGCTTCCCGCGCCCGGGTTCCCGGGTTCGATTCCCGGCGGGGTCAGGGATTTTCTCTGCCTCGTGATGACTGGGTGTTGTGTGATGTCCTTCGGTTAGTTAGGTTTAAGTAGTTCTAAGTTCTAGGGGACTGATGACCATTGATGTTAAGTCCCATAGTGCTCAGAGCCATTTTAACCAACCAGTTAGCCTTTACAGCAAGGAGAATAGGGCTCCGCCTAGCTGGTACGTTTCCCCCACCACCACAGCACGCTGTCTGACCACGAGGAGGGGGGAGAGCGGAGAACTGCGAACGCGCCGCATTCGCAGATGCACTGCATACGGCTTGGTGTTATATTTCGCATTTCTCAACAAAATAAATCAAAAACCAAACCAAACCATTTTCGGCATTATTTAATTGTTTTTCGTGTACTGAAGACATAATATACTTTTTATCTGGTACGAACTGTCGCCATGTGGACATATGCAGACAATTTCACAGGTTTTCGCACTCAGGTAGCCACGTAAACGTGACTTAGTTTCATAAGCGAAATACTGCATCATTTTTGCAATCTCGTTATGGAGACATGGAAATTCTACCTGAGTAAAGCAATGTAGACGTGCTGAATAGTTTTAACATCCAAGAGACATGTCTTTAAAACGGGAATTACCTCGCGGGTTGGTCAGGTACATCTGCACATAGATGGGTCGGTTTAAACTGAAGGCAAAAAGGGTTTCGAAAACAGGTGTAAGATTGGCAGTGTCCTCAGAACGTTTAGCAAAATATCCTTGTAATTCTTTCACAGCCGCAATGAATTCTTAAACCTCGCATTTCCTTTGTCTCCTTTAACGCCAGTGAGCATAGGGACTGAATAGTGTTTGTTAGAATGTGTCCCTTCCACAACGAGTTTTTCTTTTCAAACGAATCCCCATCAAATCATAAATAAGTTTTTTCTCACCTTGCAGTTTCTTACAATGGTCAGTAGGCAGTCGAGTCCACTTAAAATGCAAGACCTGTTGTCCATTCCAGATGTTATAATCTTCGTTATTGCACTCCATTTTCCTTCACAAATTCAACGATAGCGAGTTTTAAATCGAAAAATAGTGACAGGCAAGTGCCTTGGCTTAGCGTCTGGTGTAGTAATACAGAAAGTTTCCATACTCTTCATTCGGTTCCATCAAAACTATTGCAGTTGACAGTGGAATAATGCAGGCGACTTCAGAACATTTACTATTCGTACCAATAACATGATCAAGTATGTCTTGCCTGCAAATTTAGCACACAGCCCTTCTTGATGTACAGAATAATGAATCCTATCTATTGATCTTAGTAATTTTTTGCTCTTCCGGTGTCAACTAAAGCTTTAAATTCTTTCTGCATGGTGCTGTAATCTTGTTTCATAGCAAACCTGCAGTGCCTGTCGCTTATGCCGCTGCATAATATATACTGAGAATTCTCATACTTCTTTCATTTCCATTCATCTTCAAAGGCTTGTGACGATAGATCTCTAGACTGCCTAGTCTGCGCAAACACCCACTGGAACTATGAACGTCCATCACACCACAAACTAATAGCAAAGGGGTAACAGCGTTGACACCACAATCCAGCCGAACTGAAGAGGGGTGGGCTGACCGAAAAATGCCACTCCACAATACTGAACAAAACATCTCGCTGTTCTGGGTACTTCTGACAATTACCTACCAAAGCAGAGACAAGGCAAGCCTCGGCCCACACACAGGACGCTCATCACCCTGCATGCGTGAAGTTTGGCACACTGTGAATGGTGACCAGACCTGCTTTAGAGTACAAACCTTTTTTTGGGTGAGGGCGGTGTGGAAAGGGTATCTTGCTCTGGTATGATGCGATCCACCATAAAATTCGTCTGGTGTGCCAGCCTCTCTATTTCGGAGTAGCACTTGCACCCGACGCCCTCAGTTAGCTGCTTGTGTATCCCAATCTCTGTCTTTCCTTACAGTTTTTACCCTCTGCAGCTCCCTGTAGTAGCATGGAAATTATTCCCTGTGCAAGGCGGCAGCTTGAATGAAAGTCAGTTTCGCACCTTACATGAGTTTTATATGTCATAACAAGTAGATGTATACGTCACCTGACATACTTCAGGGATAATGAGCAGCTTCACCTATCAAAATGTACAGCATGTAATGTAAAGGGATGACACTCAGTTGGACAGTATTAACACTCCGAACCCAAATCGTGCATGTCAGTAATCAAAAGGAGAAAAAAGCTGAAGGAAGAAACGTTTTAGTGCGGCGGCAGAAGCGAGTTATGCCATCACAGCCAGAGTACAACAGAATGCTTCTAAAAGGACTTGGTGGCCCATGGTCAGAGCGACACGAACGTGCTCGGCGATACATCGAGGGGAGCAGGTAGTAGCGCAGCGCTCCTTACAACGGAGAAATTATTTCGGCGCAGTTTAAAGGTAGGCCTTTTGCGATTGGCAATGGTAGTTTCCACAAGATGAAGGGAACGCTCCCACTTGTCTGAAAAAGCACGAAAGCACGAAAGGACAGGTGGGGGACAGTTTGCTACGAAAGACACAATACCGAAAGCTTCGGGAACTCTCCTCTGAACGTGCGTCAAGTATACAACAGAGCACACCACCATATGTACGGCGCCAAAAGAGGAATTTTGTGAGAACAGTGCGTTCACTTTGGCAGCTGTATATTAGCTGAAGAGTCGTTGAGCTCTGATAGCAGAGGAACGAAACAGCCACATAGTTAAGTGTTCATGCGAGAACTGTGAGGGCATTGAAGCATACACTCTGCTCCATCTATGCACGTGTATATCGTCATATTTTCCAGATTAGGATGAGTGCACGTTTTTTGGCCTAACGAGAAACATAGTCAGCTGATAAAATTAGTAAAGGATTAGCTTTTTATAGGATTTTCAGAGGGCGAGAGCAGCCGAGCATTCTTGAGTAATCTATTGCTCATCTTGTCACAAAGAGTAACCATCCTCCATAGACTTGATTGCCATCCTAAATAGTACTGAACTTAGAACAGGAATCGGATGATTTGTCGTAGTATTGGCCAACTTCACGGTGTATAACTAAGAAAAATTTTGTATAGAACCTTCTACTTAAGCTTGATATTGTTGTGTTCAGTGTTATTTCTGCTAAACAGAACGTAATGTATTATTTTGACAACTGTTCTTAAATTGTCATGTTACAGTATATGTAAATTCGTGTCCTTCTTTCACAATAATTCTGAAATTAAACAAACTGTGTACAGCTAAACACCGATATGCTCTGTTGTAGAATAAGGGTCCACTCCTAACCGCAGTAATTTATTCTAGTGATGCTAACGCACAAACAGGGTGTTTTTGCTGACGTCCGACAAACGTGACAAGGAGTGGATTGTCAGACTTGCTGTTGTATCACCCTGCTGCTTCTTGTTGTCAGTGTGTTTCCACCTGCTCCTTTCTTCGACAATACCGCAGAGAACCTCCTAGCCCTTTCCTTTATCAACTCATCTAATTATCAACATTCGTCCTAGCACCACATCTCAAGCGCTTCCGCCGACCGGTGTGGCCGAGCGGTTCTAGGCGCTTCAAATGGTTTAAATGGCTTTGAGCACTATGGGACTTAACATCTGAGGTCATAAGTCCCCTAGAACTTAGAACTACTTAAACCTAACTAACCTAAGGACATCACATACATCGATGACCGAGGCAGGATTCGAACCTGCGACCGTAGCGGTCGCGCGGTTCCAGACTGTAACGCCTAGAACCGCTCGGCCACTAGGCGCCTCAGTCTGACTAGATAACCCACTCTCGAACGTTCTTGAAATGAAATTAAGGACAAGCAGTTATGTAAACATCATAATGTCAAATGTCACACTCATTGCGAAAGTTATGGAAAACCTTAGTACTCCTATGGGTCCAGATAAACACACAGAGCTATTTAAAGGGCAGCTGTTGTTGTTGTTGTGCTCTTCAGTCCTGAGACTGGTTTGATGCAGCTCTCCATGCTACTCTATCCTGTGCAAGCTTCTTCATCTCCCAGTACCTACTGCAACCTACATCCTTCTGAATCTGCTTAGTGTATTCACCTCTTGGTCTCCCTCTACGATTTTTACCCTCCACGCTGCCCTCCAATACTAAACTGGTGATCCCTTGATGCCTCAGAACATGTCCTACCAACCGATCCCTTCTCCTGGTCAAGTTGTGCCACAAACTTCTCTTCTCCCCAATCCTATTCAATACTTCCTCATTAGTTATGTGATCTACCCATCTAATCTTCAGCATTCTTCTGCAGCACCACATTTCGAAAGCTTCTATTCTCTTCTTGTCCAAACTATTTATTGTCCATGTTTCGCTTCCATACATGGCTACACTCCATACAAATACTTTCAGAAACGACTTCCTGACACTTAAATCTATACTCGATGTTAACAAATTTCTCTTCTTCAGAAACGCTTTCCTTGCCATTGCCAGTCTACATTTTATATCCTCTCTACTTCGACCATCATCAGTTATTTTGCTCCCTAAATAGCAAAAGTCCTTTACTACTTTAAGTGTCTCATTTCCTAATCTAATTCCCTCAGCATCACCCGACTTAATTCGACTACATTCCATTATCCTCGTTTTGCTTTTGTTGATGTTCATCTTATATCCTCCTTTCAAGACACTGTCCATTCCGTTCAACTGCTCTTCCAAGTCCTTTGCTGTCTCTGACAGAATTACAATGTCATCGGCGAACCTCAAAGTTTTTATTTCTTCTCCATGGATTTTAATACCTACTCCGAATTTTTCTATTGTTTCCTTTACTGCTCGCTCAATATACAGATTGAACAACATCGGGGACAGGCTACAGCCCTGTCTTACTCCCTTCCCAACCACTGCTTCCCTTTCATGTCCCTCGACTCTTAAAACTGCCATCTGGTTTCTGTACAAATTGTAAATAGCCTTTCGCTCCCTGTATTTTACCCCTGCCACCTTTAGAATTTGAAAGAGAGTATTCCAGTCAACATTGTCAAAAGCTTTCTCTAAGTCTACAAATGCTAGAAACGTAGGTTTGCCTTTCCTTAATCTTTCTTCTAAGATAAGTCGTAAGGTCAGTATTGCCTCACGTGTTCCAGTGTTTCTACGGAATCCAAACTGATCTTCCCCGAGGTTGGCTTCTACTAGTTTTTCCATTCGTCTGTAAAGAATTCGTGTTAGTATTTTGCAGCTATGACTTATTAAACTGATAGTTCGGTAATTTTCACATCTGTCAACACCTGCTTTCTTTGGGATTGGAATTATTATATTCTTCTTGAAGTCTGAGGGTATTTCGCCTGTTTTATACATCTTGCTCACCAGATGGTAGAGTTTTGTCAGGACTGGCTCTCTCAGGGCCGTCAGAAGTTCCAATGGAATGTTGTCTACTCCGGGGGCCTTGTTTCGACTCAGGTCTTTCAGTGCTCTGTCAAACTCTTCACGCAGTATCGTATCTCCCATTTCATCTTCATCTACATCCTCTTCCATTTCCATAATATTGTCCTCAAGTACATCGCCCTTGTATAGACCCTGTATATACTCCTTCCACCTTTCTGCTTTCCCTTCTTTGCTTAGAACTGGGTTTCCATCTGCGCTCTTATTACAGAGTACAACCTTACAGAGTACAGCCTACAAAGTAGGCGCCCCCATAGCCTCAGTAGGTGGAACCCATCCATGTACTACTTTGCACGATGGTCCCGAAAATCGACATGAACTCCAGGTTACTGCTTAATCCGCTCTAGGACAAAATTGTGTTGTACTATTCAAGGCGCACTGAGTAATTATCCGGCAGGCAGATGCTACTAGATGCCGAAGATTAATCTAAGTGAGCATAAACATCAAGAAGGTTTCGAGAGAACATCAAAATAAAATATAGTAATTCTACCCACATTTGCAGCCTAGGTCGCCTACGCACGCCTTGTAGGTAGCGCTCGACTCTGAGATCGCCAATTCCAATTCCCTTGGTGGGAGAAATTTTCACCGCCAGCACTTGGTCGCTAGGGGAGAGGTGGTGACTCGAACTTCCCGATCGCGATCACCAGTTTTTGTGCAAATGTCATCGATTAAATTCGCAACGTCTCCGCAGTGTCTCCGGAATGAGGGCATGTGACTCTGTTGATGGTATTCGTATACCGAATAGAGCGGCTAAGTTCGGCGCCCCCTTGGTGCTATTAGTAGGCTATGTGCCGACACCAGGTACCACCCTCTCTTTTCTTTCGTAAGCGTCATACAACACAAACATAGGACAACACCACAAACAAACACATCAAAAAAAGTTTTGCATCACTTCGGTTCCCAGAATTTTCGAACCTGTACAGAAAAATGGAATAGAGATCAACTTAAACATCATTCCCGCCCTTTTTATTGATCATGAAAACCACACATTGCATGTTGTACCGTCATACAGCGAAACCTTCAGAGGTGGTGGTCCAGATTGCTGTACATACCGGTACCTCTAATACACAGCAACAATTTCTCTTGCAGTGATGCATGCTCGTATTCGTCGCGGCATACTCTCCAAAGTTCATCAAGGCACTGTTGGTCCAGATTGTCCCACTCCTCAACGCCGATTCGACGTAGATCCCTCAGAGTGGTTGGTGGGTCACGTCGTCCATAAACAGCCATTTTCAGTCTATCCCAGGCATGTTAGGTAGGGTTCATGTCTGGAGAACATGCTAGTCGAGCGATGTAGTTATCCTGAAGGAAGTCATTCACAAGATGTGCACGATGGGGGCGCAAATTGTCGTCCATGAAGACGAATGTCTCGACAATATGCTGCCGATATGGTTGCACTATCGGTCGGAGGATGGCATTCAGGTATCGTACAGCCGTTACGGCGCCTTCCACGTTCACCAGTGGCGTACGTCGGCCCCACATAATGCCACCCCAAAACAACAGGGAACCTTCACCTTGCTGCAATCGCTGGACAGCGCGTCTAAGGCGTTCAGCCTGACCGGGTTGCCTCCAAACTCGTCTCCGATGATTATCTGGTTGAAGGGATATGCGACACTCATCGGCGAAGAGGACGTGATGCCAATCCTGAGCGGTCCATTCGGCATGTTGTTGGGCACATCTGTACCGTGCTGCATGGTGCCGCAGTTGCAAAGAAGGACCCCGCCATGGACGTTGGGAGTGAAGTTGCGCATCATGCAGCCTATTGCGCACAGTTTGAGTCGTAACACGACGTCCTGTAGCTGCACGAAAAACATTATTCAACATGGTGGCCTTACTGTCAGGGTTCCTCCGAGCCATAATCCTCGGGTAGCGGTCAGCCACTGCAGTAGTAGCCCTTGGGCGGCCTGAGCGAAGCATCTCATCGACAATTCCTGTCTCTCTGTATCTCCTCCATGTCCGAACAACATCGCTTTGTTTCACTCCGAGACGCCTGGATACTTCCCTTGTTGAGAGCCGTTCCGGGCACAATGTAACAATGCGGATGCGATCAAACTGCTCTATTGAGTCTAGACATGGTTGAACTACAGAGAACACGAGCCGTGTACCTCCTTCCTGGTGGAATGACTGGAACTGAGCGGCTGTCGGACCCCCTCCTTCTAATACGCGCTGCTCATGCATGACTGTTTACGTCTTTGGGCGAGTTTAGTGATATCTCTGAATAGTCAAAGGAACTGTGTCTATGATACAATATCCACGGTCAACGTCTATTTTCTTTTTATTTTTTTATTTATTTATTTGGCCTTTGAGTGTGTACTCAATTTAGCCATCGGCAACACATAGTGACAATGTACACATAATTGAATAAACAAATACAGAAATGCATATTTACAAGAATAAAAAGCTTAACTGTTACAGGTTTGTACGTAACGTTTTAAAAATTGAATTGAATTGGAAAATAATTAAAAGGCTTACAATTCACACCAATTCTGAAATATCTTCATCAGCAAGACATATTTATAATTTACGTACACCATTAAAACCTACAGATTGTGACCAGTACTCTTGATGAAGTTAACTATCACTTTATATAGACGAAAGTCTTTAGTACACAAAGGAGAAGAAGCTGATTGAGGAAGATGGTAGCCCATACTCAGCAATGTCTTCAGAAAGACCAACCCTTCACGGTCAAATTTGGGGCACATAAATAAGATGTGGTTGACATCAGCTTCCAATTCAGGATCACACTCACATGCTGGTGAACTGTAAACGTTGATCCGATGTAGATGTTGTGGGAAAGAGGCATGATTGAAGCGGAGTCTTATGATGGTATAAATCGTGGATCGGTCCAGATGTGTCCTCATGAACCACGGCTGTGAAGGAATCCGACTATCTTCAGGAGATCTGAGAACTGGGGTGTTGCAAAACTTTTTTCATATGTGTACATGCATTCACATACACCATACTTGCTCTGTGCCGAAGGTTTGTTGTTATTTGTCACCGCCAGACACCACACTTGCTAGGTGGTAGTTTTAAATCGGCCGCGGTCCATTAGTACATGTCGGACCCGCGTGTCGCCACTGTGTGATCGCAGACCGAGCGCCACCACAAGGCAGGTCTCGAGATACGGACTAGCTCTCGCCCCAGTTGTACGGACGACTTTGCTAGCGACTACATGGACGAAGCATTGCTCATTAGCCGAGCCAATAGTTAGAATAGCCGTCAGCTAAGTCAATGGCTACGACCTAGCAAGGCGCCATTAGTAACATTGCATGTATCTACAGAGTCTCACTTGTATCGTCAAGAGCGATGTACCACAAGTATGGATTAAAGTTAAGTATTCCAGAAGCTACGTACTTTTCTTTATAGCATTCATTACGTATCCTGTTTCAGACCTCACGCCCATCTGCGTGAGCTTAGCGCGTGCCTTTCGGCTACTTCCGTGGCGTGGCTGTCTTGCTACGCCACAACAGATATAATGTAACAGAAAATACATGCTAACGTAATTTGAAGGCCCAGAATGTGCACATAGCAAGTGAAGTTCAGTAAATTGTAACTATGCCAATGAAACCGTTGTTGGTGTACTATCACGTCATCACATAAAATAATTAAAAATCTAAAATACAAAATAAACGACGTATTGGCAGTGTTGCGACGATATTACGCACATTGTGATCTGTTTTTACTGGGATGGGTGCTTCAGCGTGTTGTGTTTGCACCGGTATCACAAGATCACAAAAGTCAATATCCTTAGGCTTTACTGACTTAAATTCAGCATGGTCTACTAACGATAACGCGAAAACTCCAAGCACGGCAGGTGTATACGATATAGACTGATTAGCCGAAACATTATGGCCAGTGCACACCGCGACACTGAATGCCGCCTAGGGCGCTGCTGCGGACACGCGACACGTTAAGGGAAGTATTTAAGCCAAAACCACGTCCACTAACCACCGGCCGTTATTTGCAGCAACTGCATTACCTGTGCGTAGACATCCGGTGCCACATACCTACGGAAACCTATCAGCGACGTGTCGAGTCCCAGCCACGTAGAGTCGCTGCTGTATTGGATTATAAAGGTGTTTCCGCTGTGGCCGAACGGTTCTAGGCGCTTCAGTCCGGAACACGCTGCTGCTAGGGTCGCAGGTCCGAATCCTGCCTCGGGCGTGGATGTGAGTGATGTCTTTAGGTTAGTTAGGTTTAAGTAGTTGTAAGTCCAGGAGACTGGCGACCGCAGATAGTGCTTAGAGCCATTTGAACCATTTATAAAGGTGTTTGTAACGTTTTCGCTCAGCGGTGTGCGTTGTGATTGCGGTAGTGCCTACGATGGCGAACTGCAAAGCCTTAGCATATTACAACATTAACTTTATATTCTACTCGGGTGCCACAATAGGTGGAAGAATACTCAGGAGCCGGCCGGGGTGGCCTAGCGGTTCTAGGCGCTACAGTCTGGAACCGCGTGACCGCTACGGTCGCAGGTTCGAATCCTGCCTCGGGCATGGGTGTGTGTGACGTCCTTAGGTTAGTTAGGTTCCAGTAGTTCTAATTTCTAGGGGACTGATGACCTCAGCAGTTAAGTCCCATAGTGCTCAGAGCCATTTAAACCATTTGAACCAATACTCAGGAAACTAACGTCGGTCACTTTACAACAGTGCCAGTAACACAATAGAGGATGAAACACCTAACACCTCCACCGCAAATATTTCAGTCATGGAAGACACTAGCGATACGTGGCTTCACAGTATTGAATTGTAGGCAAGGGAGCGTATTTACAGCTAGCACACGGAATGTGAAACGTTGACGAAAGTGCAGCTATTTACAACAGTAACAAATTTTTAAATAGGGCAACGACTGTTGACAGTAAAATTGTAAAAGCAGCGTAAATGAGAATGTCCATAGTGTTTGTTGCAGCAAGCTAGAGCAAGTACTCTACGAGTCGTGTTGTGAACGTTGTAAACACCGATAACTGTTTGCACCATCCTATTTGTTGGATGCTAGGCAGCGATGATACGTTTGTTTACATTGTGGTATGTGTACACTGCGATTTCTGTACGATGGTCCTGTCACTTACTGCGTGATATTGAACGTAACACGACATGTTTGGAAATTGCTATTTCCCAATGTGAATAAAGCTGACAAGATAATGGTTTATGATGACTGTAGGAAATCTGCCATTCTTTCGTGTACCGTGTACGCCGAAAGATACCCCAATCAACGTCAACCTCTTCAAACAGTTACACCGTTTCCCGTCATCTGTATCATTGCGCTGCAGTTTCCCTCCAAAATGCAGCAGTCATTGCATCGCAGACTGCAGGCTTGTATTGATCCTGGTGGTGGTCATTTTGAGCACAGGCTGTGAGGGTACATTGGTTCTTTACGTGTCAGACCCCACAGAGCTACTGTAATCACCTTCTTTTGTCATTCGTTCCTCCTAAACAATGTTGCATTTAACAAAACGACACCTCTAAAGGCATATTAACATCTGTGTAGGGCTGCACGTACGCACTTATGTGAAATTCACATTCCTTTTTGCTGCGACAAGGAACAAACAATTGCCAGTGTTTACAGTGTTCAAACGACGATATCTCATAAAGTACTTGCACTAGACTCCCATAGCAAACACCATTGGCGTTCTAATTAAGTCTATTTCATTATGATACTGTCAACAGCTAGTGTTCCATTGAAGTATTTTGTTGATTTGGGGGAGGATACCAAACAGCGAGGTCATCGGTCTCGTCGGATTAGAGAAGAACGGGGAAGGAAGTCGGCCGAGCCCTTTCGAAGGAACCGTCCCGGCATTTGCCTGGAGCGATTTACGGAAATCACGGAAAACCTAAATGACGATGGCCGGGCGTGTGTTTGAACCGTCGTCCTCCCGAATACCTCGCTCGGTTTGAAATATTTGTACCTTTAAAAAAACTAAAAATAATAAATAAATCCACACTTAAAACTGACAACACTCTGAATATGCGCTGCAAAGGCGGGTTCCTGTCTACCATTCGCATCTGTGAAATCTGGATATCAATGACGCCTTCTGCCATCGAAATATTTGCGATGCAAGTTTTAGGTGATTCACCCTCTATATAGAGCGGTAGTCTGCACTCTGAAGAAGGCCCTTGTAATATGACCAAAACGACGCTTAACGTTGTACTTATTACCTTATATGATGACGCACCACTTAATAAATTGACAATGGCTGCCGAAACTTACGCACTTCAATTATTACTAGTTGTTGTCCTTTATCGTCATTAGAAGTATGGTGTTTGTTTTCTGAATCCTTAAAGATTTTTACAACGTTTGACAAGCTAGTCAGATGAATACAGCCTGTGTCAAATATTACACATCAATGTGAATCTTTTGCCTCGTCTCGCCATTTTTTGCATGTTGTGTATTTTCCAAGATGATGGAAGTTCTTCCAATATATTTTTGTAAAATTAGCTTGGCTTTCGTAATTAGTTGCAGTAAATACCCATGTTGTGACAAGCTATTCCTTTCCAAAATTAAACAAAAATTCTCCTAAGCCATAGACTGCATTTAGTTCTCAATTTATCTGCAGACTGTGTCAGATTATTTCGGCTTAGAGGCTTACTTTACTGACTTGCTGTATTATTCATACCCTCGTGTTACAATATTTAAATTGTTATCATTTGTATGCAGTTTACGCAATGTTACTTGTAGAAGAAAACAAATTATTTTTATTTTATCCATTTCAAGATATGTTTCAAAATTTACGAATTACATTTTTTATAATCATATTATTACTAATGAGTTATTCATGATTGATCCTTTCTCTTACAGTTGACGGAATTCTTGAAATATGTTATGGAAGAACGAGTGTTTTCTTTGTGCTAGAGCCACATGAGAGATATAAGTAGAAAACTGTTTTACAAACCTGTTAATTTCGATTCGGTACCTAAAATAATAATTCTTCAGAACAAATCGTACATAAATTTACTTTTACCGACAACAGCTTAACTGAAATGTGCCTTCCTTAAAAAAAGACGAGAGAGCGATCAACGGTTGTTGTTCCACAAGTCTTCAGTAGCGTTGCACTCGGAGTTCCATGTACTCGTAAGTTGCGAAAATGTATGGAGGTGTCGTATGCGGCAGTAGTTGCGCGAAGTTACAGGGTGTGTCCCCAGAGGTCTCTGCTGCAGAGGATTGGTTGCCCTGGGGATTTGCACAACGTGTCTACACCCCAGGGAATCGCAGTATATTGCTGGTGTACTTTGCGAGTTAAATTGTAGGAGGGACCTGCTGCTCCCGCCGGTCGTGAAACTATCCGCTAATTACGCAGTCACGAACAGTCACCGAGGAGCGAATAAGCAATGCAAAGGCCTGACCGGTAGAACTGATGGATCAGTCCCATAGCATTCTACTTGATTACTGCTGTTTCTCACATCGAATACCCTGTTAACTAAATGTAATGTCAATATTAGCGTGCTGACCCTCTCTTGTCATTAACCTCCCCCCCCCCCCCCCCACCCCTCCACATCCGCACACCCTGCCACTGCCCGCCCGGCTTAAACTGACACGAAAATGTCAGGGTGTCAAGTCTGCCGCACTAATACCATATCTCGAAAACGCTGCGTTATGGTTTTTTTTAAGGTAAACTGCATTTCGGGACGAAATGACTGATGAATACGAATCGCTTGAAGCCTGCTAGAAATTATAGGGTACTGGATGAATTTCAGAATCTTACATCGAAATTTGATCAAAATTTGCATCGACGAATCGTGTTCTCGAAAAAGAAATTTTTAATTTTTAAAGTACACTACTGGCCATTAAAATTCTTACACCAAGAAGAAATGCAGATGATAAACGGGTATTCATTGGACAACTATATTATACTAGAACTGACATGTCATTACATTTTCACGCAATTTGAGTGCATAGATCCTGAGAAATCAGTACCCAGAGCAACCACCTCTGGCCGTAATAACGGCCTTGATACGCCTGGGCATTGAGTCAAACAGAGCTTGGATTGCGTGTACAGTTACAGCTGCCCATGCAGCTTCAACACGATACCACAGTTCATCAAGAGTAGTGACTGGCGTATTGTGACGAATCAGTTGCTCGGCCACCATTGACCAGACGTTTTCAATTGGTGAGAGATCTGGAGAATATGCTGGCCAGGGCAGCAGTCGAACATCTTCTGTGTCCAGAAAGGCCCGTACAGGACCTCCAACATGCGGTCGTACATTATCTTGCTGAAATGTAGGGTTTCGCAGGGATCGAATGAAGGGTAGAGCCACAGGTCGTAACACATCTGAAATATAACGTCCGCTGTTGAAAGTGCCGTCAATGCGAACAAGAGGTGACCGAGACGTGTAACCAGTGGCGTTACAGCCGTGCGGATAAGATGCCTGTCATCTCGACTGCTAGTGATACGAAGCCGTTGGGATCCATCTCAGCGTTCCGTATTATCCTCCTGAACCCACCGATTACATATTCTGCTAACAGTCATTGGATCTCGACCAACGCGAGCAGCAATGTCACGATACGATAAACCGCAATCGCGGTAGGCTACAATCCGACCTATATCAAATTCTGAAACGTGATGGTACGTATTTCTCCTTCTTACACGAGGCATCACAACAACGTTTCACCAGGCAACTAATGACTAATGTATGATAAATCGGTTGGAAACTTTCCTCATGTCAGCTCGTTGTAGGTGTCGCCACCGGCGCTAACCTTGTGTGAATGCTCTGAAAAGCTAATCATTTGCATATGACATCATCCTCTTCCTTTCGGTTAAATTTCGCGTGTGTAGCACGTCATCTTCGTGGTGTAGCAATTTTAATGGCCAGTAGTGTATTTTGATCATTTGCATCTAATGAGTAATATACGTTAAAGAATTTTCCTGTTCCTGATGAGTTTAATAATAAGAAAAGAGGCAGTTTGGAAGATAGCGGATGTCTCTGAAATACTTGTAAATTGCAAAGTGACGAAAATATCTTCCTTAATAATTTTTTCCAAAATGAGAGTATTATGGAGTTGTGAGATTATAATGAAGAACGAAACAGTTGAGATACGAGGGTAGTTCCAAAAGTAAGGTTTCCTAGACCTGTTTATTTCTACAATGGTTCACCTCAGTTTACAGCTTGAACATTTAGCTATTTTTCGACATAATCACCATTTCTGTCGATGCATTTTTGTAGACGATGTGGCAGTTTTTGTATGCCCATGTCATACCAGCTCGCCGCCATGCTGTTTAGAAAGTTATGAACCCCTTCGTTCACCTCGTCGTCGGAGCTGAATCGCTTATAAGTTAGGGAACAGGCGATAGTCACTGGGTGCCAAGTCAGGACTATAGGGTGGGTGCGTGATTATGTTCCACTGAAACTTTTGCAGGAGAGCAGCGGTTTACCGAGCGCTGTGTGGGCGAGCTTTGTCATGGAGAATGTGTTCTCCCTTACTCAACATTCCTGTTCTCCGATTCTGAATTGCCCGTTTGAGTTTTTTCATTCTCACAGTTCCTGTCAGCGTTAATCGTGGTCCCACTGGGTATAAAGTCGGACACAAATGCCCCTTTCCGATCCCAAAACCCGGTTGTCATGACTTTACCGGCAGACTGTGTTTGTTTGAATTTCCGCAGCTTTGGCGAAGAAGGATGCCGCCACTGGCGTGATTGTTGCTTGGCCTCAGGTGTAAAGTGGTATGCCCAGGTTTCGTCACCCGTGACAACTGAATCCAGAAAGTTGTCCTGTTCGACTGCAAGGTGGTGAAGAAATGAGCGGGAAGCATCAACTCGTTGCCGCGTGTGGTTCTCAGTTAGCATGCGTGGCACCCATCTTGCGCACACCTTCCGGTAGTTCAATGTTTCCGTTAAAATTCTGTGAGCGGTGCTTCGGGAAACCTCAGGAACCAACGTGCAGAGATCATCCAGGGTGATCCGCCGATCTTCACGCATGCTTTGCTCAACCATCAGCACTGTCTCCTCAGAAATTGACGGTCTGCCGCTCCTTTGTTCGCCGTGAATTTCAGTCCGACCAGCTGCAAAATCTCTACACCACTTACGAACATTTTTGACACCCATGCACGACTCGCTATACACTTACATCAATTGGCGATGAATTTCAATCGGCGCAGTGCCCTTTGCGTTCAAAAACCGAATAACTGCGTGCAATTCGCAGTTGGCGCTAACATCCAACGGGAGCTCCACTCTCAGCGGCTGCCAAGTCAAGACTGAGTGTTGTGACTTGGCAAGACAGCCAAGCCACTAGGAGGTGAAGCCGAAAGGCACGCGTTTAAGCTCACGCAGGCTGGCGTGATGTCTGGCACAGTTAAAGGATTTGAGTCTAGCAAATAAAGTACGTAGCTGCTGGAATACTTAACTTTAATCCATAATTGGTGAACATCGGTCTGACGGTACATGCATCACAAGATAAATAGCAATTGATAATGGCGCCTTGCTAGGTCGTAGCAAATGACGTAGCTGAAGGCTATGCTAACTATCGTCTCGGCAAATGAGAGCGTAATTTGTCAGTGAACCATCGCTAGCAAAGTCGGCTGTACAACTGGGGCGAGTGCTAGGAAGTGTCTCTAGACCTGCCGTGTGGCGGCGCTCGGTCTGCAATCACTGACAGTGGCGACACGCGGACCGCGGCCGATTTAAAGGCTACCACCTAGCAAGTGTGGTGTCTGGCGGTGACACCACACTGAGCGGCTCAGCACTGCGTGAGCATGTTTACACACAGCGCGTGAAGCACTTTTCATAACGGTGTGACCAACTGCCACACAAACAGAGTTCTGTACTTATAAAAAAATATGAGACCTTACTTTTGGCATTACCCTCGTATTACGTTGTTTGTGTAACCACCAGTTTCAAGGCTTCTCAGCTTGTGCTTCACCCTGGGAACGGCGTGCTGCTGATTTGACCTCAAAGCTGAGATTATACTGCAGCACTTCTACTTCCGGCTGAGCCCACGACGACACTTCTCGCCCACCGCCCTGACCAGATTTCCTCTGACGAAACGTCTCAAAATAAGAAGGTACAGCTGGAAGTCGAGGAAAACTTTTGTATTAATGCGCCGGAACGATCACCTTCTAAGTGAAAGCAGCACATTTGTTTCTTTTTCCCATTTCATTTATTGAAATGTCCAACACATCCAAACGATGTTTTCGGCACTTGACTGCACGTAGGGGGTACGTAATTTTGATGTCTCTATAATCCAGTGAACTCTTGTGTCAGCCTAGAAATGAAAGCACGTACGTGTTTCCTTTTTTTTTTTTTTTTAGGAACGTATTCTTTTTAGGGGTATTCGGAGTCTCTTGGAAAGACAAGTGCAGTGACATATCGTTGATAAAAGTTGAGCACGAAACATACCGAAGAAATACCCTGAGTACACCTCTCGTCATATGATATTGCATCCGGTAGTATCGAACATGATCGTTGTTATGGTGGGGGGGAGATTCAACGCTGCGTGGTCATGCTGGCCTCGAAGCCTTCGAACACCGGTCAGCGTTATTCTGACACCGTACTCCTTCCCCATGTCGTCTTTTCAGAATGCATTCGGGTCTAACTCCGTTTTTATGGATGACAATGCGCGACCGAATCGAACAGCACAGGTGCAAGGGCTCCTGAAACAAAAGGATATTGGGCGAATGGACTGGCCTGTCTATGCTGCCGGCTTATATCCCATCGACCACGTGTGGGATTGTCGGGTGGAGGTACAGCAACACGTCCACGTGCAGCAATGACCCTCCAGCACTGGTCAGTTCTGCTGTTGGAGGGATGGAACGCCCTGCTACATGAACTCCTTACCAACCTTGTGGCCCGCGTGGGAGTTCACTATCGAACATACAGTTCCGTCCGCGATGGTCACACATTGAACTGAAATCCATGTCCCGCCTTCTGTAACGTCCAAGGAAGCATCATGAATCACAGTGACTGCCGTGTAATTATTCTATTCGAATGAAAGTGCCATGCCGGTTCGTCTCGTTACGTATATTTCTCATTTCCTCTTTGTACCACACCCCAGCAGTTTGTTCTGTGTATGGTCCATGTTTCACCAAATGGTTCAAATGGCTCTAAGCACTATTGGACTTAACATCTGAGGTCATCAGTCCCATAGACTTAGAACTACGTAAACCTAACTAACCTAAGGACATTACACACACCCATGCCCGAGGCAGGATTCGAACCTGCGACCGTAGCAGCCACGTGGTTCCGGACTGAAGCGCCTAGAACCGCTCGGCCACAGCGGCCGGCCACGCACACACACACACACACACACACACACACACACACACACACACACACAACGTTCAGCGAACAGAAATAGGCATTAAGTCATAATTGACCCACTAGATTTTTGGAAGGAAATAGGTGGCGGCCTTTTAAAGGAACCGTCTCGGGATTCCCCTTCAGCTATTCAAGAAAATCATAGTAAAATATGAATGATCGTACGGGGATTTGAACCGATTTTCTCCCACTACGAGTCCAGTATCTTAGCACAGCATTCCTTCTCCTTGTCTAAGCCATCAAGAGTTGTAAGATGAGCAAATAACGTGTTATAGACGATTAATTCAGTATACTTGTAGACATATCCACAGATGTGTCTTTGTCTCCTGATTTGTCGAAACAGACTCTGAATATCTAGTGTGCCCCACTAAATGCTTATTTCAGCCCTTCAGCAATCCCCCAGTTGAAGAAGCAAAGCCTTTAAAACCTGCCATGACTCAGGTTCTGTTCCGTTGTGTTTTGTTCAGTTGATCGGTTAGCCTTCTTGTCTTCTTATGCTCCAACATTGAAGGAGGCCATGCTATTGCAAATCGTTTGAATTTTTTTTTCTGTAACCTTTCTGTGTACTGCGTTTCAGTTAAGAAGATAGTGACCGAGCCGGAATTTTTCTAGAAGAATATTGAACCGTACAACAGAGTTCTAGAACACGGCGCTTACTCATAATCTATTCCTCTCCACCTGCGGATTACTCTACACCAAGGGTGGCTCTTACCTCAGGCTACGCCGACTTGGCGATGCTGTACATACATGCTCGTCACCTTGATGATACTGTTTACAACAGTGAAACTTTGAAATATTCGCCGCGCGGGGTAGCCGCTTTGCCCAAGGCGCCTTATGGTGGTTCCGCGGCTCCTCCATCGGAGGTTCGAGTCCTTCCTCGGGCATGGATGTGTGTGTGTTGTCTTTGCCTAAGTTAGTTTAAGTTAGATTAAGTAGTGTGTAAGCCTAGAGACCGATGACCTCAGCAGTTTGGTCCAACAGGAAATTACCACAAATTTCCAAAAGATATTTAGATGTATTAGTAGCTACCAATGTTCTTCTTGACCATACTTCAGCTACCTAATTTTTTTTTCAATAATTGTCTACAGTCACAGCCTCTGTAAACGCAAGTTGGGCTGTGATCGTCGCACTGTTATAACGTCTTGTGAAAATGGCCGATGCTCCTTCTTTCTCCGTACCGAAACACCATTAAAAATGGAGAGAAACAAGTTGTTATTAATGTTTTTCGCAAGATTAAAGAGAAAATCGACTTTGAAGTTTTTAGAGAAACGGTGTTTACTACAGTTTAGACGATCTGTAAGTGAGGTGTTTAGCTTAGTTGGTAAGATATTGGTAAGCGAGTGTTGTGTGGATTTCTGGTTCGAATTTCGTACGATCTTTTTTATTTATTTTATTCCTTCAGTTCGAATACCTGCATCATTTAAATATAAAATTCAATATATGTATATATAACCCAATTAACATGCCCAGTGATCATTTTTATGAAAAATATACGTCCTCTAGTTTCAAATTACATATCGCTCGCATAATTTCATTGCAAATATAAATAGTTAACTATCGATATTTTATGAAAGATAGTTAATAAAGATTAAGATTGTTTAAATTAAGATTCAGTTCGAATACCTGCATCATTTAAATATAAAATTCAATATATATATAACCCAATTAACATGCCCAGCGATCATTTTTATGAAAAATATACGTCCTCTAGTTTCAAATTACATGTCGCTCGCATAATTTCATTGCAAATATAAATAGTTAACTATCGATATTTTATAAAAGATAGTTAATAAAGATTAAGATTGTTTAAATTAAGAGAAGATTAGAAATTAAGTTCTCGGGGCAAAAATGGAAAATAACGAACTGTTTACTTGGATTACTTCCTTTGTTTTATACCACAGATCTTGTCTCACACAGGCAAGAGTGAAAAGCGTCATAGAAATATGGAAAACAATTTTCACGGTATCGAGCACATCGTACAAATGCTGAATTTTTACATTTGCTACCGAACCTCTGCAATCTGAACCCAACAGGATTGATCTGGGGCCAATTTAAGGAATTTGTAGCAAAAAACAACAAGGCATTTGAGCTAACAGCTGCAGCGACTGTAATGCCCGTAGCTTTGTTACACGTCCTGCCGAACGCCGGTGGAATGCACAACAGCACGTCTTAAAAGAAGAAGAGAAAATCTGGCGTTTGGATTGTTTCCTGGATTCTGTTGTTTTTTGCTTGGTTATCAACGTAGCAGATGACAGTTACACTACTGAAATGTATTCCTCGGAATTGGGAGACGTGGAAGGAGGTCAAATATTAGCACACAACTGAGTGTAAGTTATACCTTCAGTGGCTCCAGTATCTAAATAGACTGCACCATTCCTGGAATACGCTTTTGCATCAAACATAGCTCACATAGAAAAATTACGCTGTGATAAAGTTAGGAATTTTCATTACTCTTGTTTTTAATTTAAGTACTAGGTTAGCTAAGAGCGATGTCATTTTATGCTTTCCGTCTGGTCCCGTAAGAATCGTATTGCCGGAGTTTTGCCGTTATTATTTGATTCGGTTTAAAATTTAAATGGCGTTGAAGCTATGTTGTCTTTCTAGTCGCTCGTTTTATGTTATAATGGCAACTGCTCACATCAGTGCAGATTAGTTGCACCAGCTGGCTGACCAATGCTGTCCAAGTTAAATACGCCGATAAAGCTGTTATCCCGTATTATCGCTGAATAGATAGGCGCGTAACATACAGCATAAAACATATTTGTATTATAATAGTTGGCTGTACACAATACAGCTAGGCTTCCGCTGCAAGTGGAACAAAATCGAATGAGATTCCAGCAAACACGGAAGAATACGTAGAAAATAGTTCAAATGGCTCTGAGCGCTATGGGACTTAACATCTATGGTCATCAGTCCCCTAGAACGTAGAACTACTTAAACCTAACTAACCTAAGGACATCACACAGCACCCAGACATCACGAGGCAGAGAAAATCCCTGACCCCGGCGGGAATCGAACCCGGGAACCCGGGCGCGGGAAGCGAGAACGCTACCGCACGACCACGAGCTACAGACGAATACGTAGAGTAGTGTTTACATGAGGTTTACTTTTATGAATAACATAGTACAGTAGCCAGTGTACAAAAGGTAAGGAAACTACTTAAGAAGAGGAGTGACGAATGGAGAATTATTCTGGTTGCTTGCTTGCTTTGGGGGAAGGGAGGTCATCGGTCCCCTCGGATTAGGAAAGGATGGGGAAGGAAGCCGGCCGTGCCCTTTCAGAGGAACCATCCCGGCATTTGCCTGAAGCGATTTAGGGAAATCACGGAAAACCTAAATCACGATGGCCGGACGCAGATTTGAACCATCGTCCTCCCGAACGCAAGTCCAGTGTAGTGTAACACCTGGGCACGGCGAAGCTCGTGTTCGAGCATTTCTGTCGTTAGTATCCATAGAAAGAAATTGAAGGTGATGAAACTACGAATAGGCAGCAAGGTTTCAACGTGCACGCCTCATCACAAAACGTAGAGGTTGGAGGCTTTCCCGCTTTATAAAGTAGGATAGGCGACTATCTATGGTAGATCCGATGCTAGAACAGTATGGTAGCGGAGGAAAAACTGCTTCAGACCACACTGCTCAGCGCACATTGTTGAACGTAGGGCTCTATTCCAGACGACTTCTTCATGTTCCCATGTTGACCGCATGACATTGTCAATTACGATCGCAGTAATTATGGGATCATCTACATTGGAAAGTGAATCAACAGGTATGTGGTGCCTGATCGGATGAATCACGTTTTTGCTACACCAAGTACGTGTCGTGTCCAGATATTCCGTCAACCGGACGACTGGCTGCTCGAAACATGAACCACGGCAAGTTCGCAGGCCGGTAGGGGCAGTACTATGCTAAAGGGGACATTATCCTTCGCTTTCAGGAGACAAGTGGTAGTAATGTAAGGTACCATGACAGCTGTGGACTTCATGACCATAATTGTGGAGCACCTGCATTTGCTCTTGCTTGGCGCATTCCCCAACGGCGATGGCACCTTCCACCAGGATAACACTCCGTGTAACTATTTTTTGGTGTATATTGAGTAGCATGGTAGGCAGACATTGTTGCCTTGGCCATCAAATTCGCCTGATCTGAAACCGATGGAATACATGTGGAACACCATCGGAGCCGGCCGGAGTGGCCGCTCGGCTCTAGGCACTACGGTCGCAGCTTCGAATCCTGCCTCGGGCATGGATGTGTGTGATGTCCACAGGTTAGTTAGGTTTAAGTAGTTCCCAGTTCTAGGGCACTGATGACCACAGCAGTCCCATAGTGCTCAGAGCCATTTGAATCATTTGAACACCATTGGACTCTATCTCCACACCCACAAACCACCGATCTGTAATTTACCGCAGAGGAGAACAGAGTGTTTAGTAAAAAGTGGGAAGAATAATTCGTTTTTGTTGACAGAAACGGTGAACCAATCAATTTTTTCTCTCAGATGACATTGTTCAGATGGCATTTTCCAGTCCAATTTCAGTAGTAGGGATTACCATCACAACAATAACAACAGAACTTTATGCAAAGACTATTTGCAGGTGTGGAAATAAGGAAAGCTGAATAGACATCACTGAAGGGAAAAAGAGAGAAACAGTGAACAGATTTGCCTTTTCTGTCAGATGGCATCGTTCAGGCGACATTGTTAGAGTTCAAGGCCCGTAATCGTAAACGCCATCACGACACTAACCACCGCGCTTTATGTAAAGATTACTTGTAGGTGATCAGTTAAGGAGAAATGTATTGGCACCACTGAAGGAAAACCTCAATTTCAGGGTAGATATTATGTCCATATTCACAGAGAGAGCAAACGTAATAACCGAAGCTTTGTCTGTCTTGGCTTTTGCTGTTAGTACGATGGGGTCTGGGGAGATCTCTTCTGAACAGCATGTTGCAAGGCATCCCACATTTGCTCAATAATGTTCATTTCTGGGGAGTTCGGTGGCCAGCAGAAATGTTTAAACTAGTAAGAGCAACTGTAGCAATACTGGACGTGTAGGGTGTCGCATTGTTCTGCTGGAATTGCCCAAGTTCGTCGGAATACACAATGGACATGGATGGATGCAGGTGATCAAACAGGATGCTTACGTACGTGTCTCCTGTCACAGTCGTATCTAGGCGTACCAGGGGTCCAATATCACTCCAACTGCACACGCCCCACACCATTACAGAGCTTCCAACAGCTTGAACAGTCCCCTGCTGACGTGCAGAGTCCATGGGTTCGGGAAGTTGTCTCCATACCAGTACACGTTCATCCACTCGATACAAATTGAAATGAGATTCGTCCAACCAGGAAACATGTTTCCAGTGATCAACAGTCCAATGTCGGTGACGAAGGGCCCAGGTGAAGTGTAAAGCTTTGTGTCGTGCAGTCATCAAGGGTACAAGAGTGAGCCTTGGGCTCCGAAAGCCCATATCCATGATGTACCGTTGAACGGTTCGCACGTTGACACTTGTTGATGGCCAAGTTTGAAATCTGTAGCAATTTGAGGAAGGGTTGCACTTTTGTCACGTTGAACGATTTGCTTCAGTTGCCTTTGGTCCCGATCATTCAGGATATTTTTCCGGTCGCAGCAATGTCGGACATTTGATGTTTTACCGGATTCCTGACATTCCCAATACACTCGTAAAACGGAAAAATTTGGAAATTTGTGGTAAGATCTTATGGGACCAAACTGCTGAGGTCATCATTCCCTAAGCTTACCCACTACTTAATCTAACTTACGCTAAGTTTGATACACACACACCCATGCCGGACGGAGGACTCGAACCTTCGACGGGGGGAGACGCGCTGACCGTGACAAGGCGCCCTTAGACGGCGCGGCTACGTCGCGCGCCGTGAAACGGTCGTACGGGAAAATCCCCACTTCATCGCTATCTCGGAGATGCTGTGTTCCACCGCTCGTACATTCAAACTCACTTAAATCTTGATAACCTTCCACTGTAGCAGCAGTAACTGATCTAACAACTGCGCCAGACACTTGTTTTCTTATATAGCCATTGCCGAGCGCAGCACCGTATTCTGCCTGTCTGCATATCTCTGTATTGAATACTCATGACTATTCCAGTTTCTCTGGTGCTTCACTGTATAACCTACGTGAAGGAAAAAATTGCAGATTTAGTGATTAGAATGCACTTAAACTTTTATGTTCATTCCACCAAATACCGTTTTCTGCTGATGTTGCGAGGGACAGCCGTCCTGTTTCTTCGCAAGTCGTAAAGGGTTTAGTAGTTTTCGGATAGGTGGTACGGTATATTAACTGAAAGAGGATAAAGGACTGAAAGGACCTAGACAAAGGGAGTTTTCATCTAAAACTCGCTCTAAATTAACCGAGGAACGTATAAGCGATCTTTTTCGAGCTGTGCTTATCTGTTATCAGTCACATTTCAAACGGTTAACAGCAGAAATGAACACTAGCGAATGCACATCACAAAGCAATTTCTTATTTCTTATTGTCTAATGGAATTTCATTAAGTGATCTTTGTTTTAAGAAAATATTTCTTCATTAATTAATTAAAATCATTTCTTCTCTAATAGTATGAACTAATAGTCTCCAAACAACGCGATTCTCTTCAAATCAGTTCGCCTGCCACTCTGGCCGATCGGTTCTAGGCGCTTCAGTCTGGGACTGCGTGACCGCTACGGTCGCTGGTTCGAATCCTGTCTCGGGCATGGATGTGTGTGATGTCCTTAGGTTAGTTAGGTTTAAGTAGTTCTAATTTCTAGGGGACTGATGACCTAAGATGTTAAGTGCCAAAGTGCTCAGAACCATTAGAACCATTTCAAATCAGTTCCAAATGTGTGCGGTTCCCAGAAGTAAGGTCAGCGGCTACACCTGCTCTATGCGAACAGTGATTCGGATTCCACCCTAGCGCGAGTATCGATATAGAGGAAAGGTCAGACGGAGATACTTGGGCTTCATACCGCGGCAGCGGCTTGCTCCTGCTGAGGATGCCGTCGCTGCCGCGGCCGCGTCACGTGACATCTGCAACGGGCGGGTATGACCGGCTCCTAGAAGATTTTAGTCGGGTTTGTGGCCGACAGAATCGGTTCTGTAGCCGAAAGCACCTACCCGATCGTATCCGTCCGATTTCAGACCTGATACCCGACTCAGACCAGTATTGTTAGGTGCTCACGCTCATTTCCCTCTAGCCGCCAGAGAGCACGTGAATCAGTTACAGCGGCATTAGAAATATACGTAATATTTACAAATTATGCGAAAAGAAATAACAAAACCTGTAAGCAGATGAGCGCGAGTTTCAGCATAGTGTGCAACAGTGTGAAGATCAACGAATTCATATGTGTTTCCGTGTGATGAATTTTATTAAATCAAAAGAATCATGCTTTTTCTGCAACTTTTTTTGGGATAATTGCAACTTTCACACAAGGAAATGGCCAGGCGCTAGTAGGACTCTTGTACTGAGGGTTTCGCACAAGCTTAATTATGTATACAGACAGTTCGTCCATTATGGGAATCAAGAATCTCGACCAGTGTTGCCTGTTATCGAGACTGATACTGGCAGGATATCAGTCCGAGGGATTCCAAGATTTTCTAGAATGTTTTAGTTTCAATATGTAAATGTGGCATAAAATAATGCAGGAGGTAGGTCACAATTATTATACTAACTAGCAGTCCGGCATTCAGTTTGACTGGGTCGCAAAGGTAAAAGTTAAACATCAGGTAAGGATTGATGTTATTGCTCTTATGACATGTTTCGGATACCGCACGTAGGTATGACGTTTCAAGAAGTATGTGAAAAATCATTTTCAGATTACTCTACGAATGTTTGTCTCACATGAAACTTGAAATGTCATATCTGCGGGCAGCAAATGTCTTGGATATCTGATGATGGATAAATTCCGGAACGCGTCATATCAGCAATAAAGTCATTCCTTGCCTGATGTCTAAATTTTACCACTGCGATGCAGTCACCGTGAATGCAGAACTACTGCTTCTCTTAACTTCAATATTCACAGCGGATAACAAATGACAAAATGATTTATTTTTCGTCTGATACAATTCGAAATTTTCCTTTGCTTGTGTTGTAGAACCTTGCTCCTTGCCAAATTTCATGTTTCTAGGCCAACAAATGAAATGAGCGCACGGCATCGTTGGTAGGGAGGCACAATTCGAGGAATTTCGGCCACCAAGTACAAGCCTTATTTTAATCGACGCCACATTGGGGGGCTTGCACGCCGAGCGGAGAAAATCTCCAACCCGGCCGGGAATCGAACCAGGGCCCGCTGGCACGTTACCACCCAGCTAAGCAGATGGATCCTAGGCCAACAGAAAGACCCGTATAGGCTTTGATCAGTGAGCTTGCGAGTTTTAAGATACGTGACATAAACGGCGGTGTCTCCTGAGCGCATTGACTTAGAAACTTACCTTCGCATGTGACACAAAATTTAAATTTGATGCCTCTACCCGTTCCTGGCAAAAATGGTTTTTAACTGTTGGACAGACACACGTACAACAAAACGATCCTAGTATGGTTCGGGTTTTACCGATTGAGGCATGGAATCGCTCAAAACCGTGAGGTAACTGTACTGATTTAATATATTTTTTTCTACCTACCCATTTTTAAACGAAAATTTGCGACGACTATGAAATTAGTTCTCTGTATGTTTATTATAACTGTCAAGGAGCAAAAGTCCATAAACGAAGTCATGGTTTATTCGTGGCCCTTTTTTTCCTGGTTAATATTAGCTGCCATACTAAACGTCCTTTAGCATTAGCATGAAGCACTAGTTGTAGGAGCAGCAGAAGTATATTTTGCTATTCGTGATAACTGTGGGAGTATTGCGTATTTATATCTGCTGGAAACCTTAGCCATTTCCACCAATCAAGCAGTCGATCGTTGTCGTAATCTGATGCGTCAGTTACTAGATACCGTGATACAACACTGTAGCTTTGCATATCTTCAACGTCATCATACCAAGTGTCGTAATCGGTTCTGGTCCCCTTGCATTCTCTGCTCCTTCTGTCGTCCAGGTGACACTTTTTCGACTGCGCTTGGTGGCAATCTCCTACAGGGATCTGTAGCAGCTGATCGCACATTTTGGTTTTCTGCTTGAGAGGAAAGTCCTCTCGTATTTCGGAAAGGAACAGGGAGTTTCGTAGCGATCTTGTGATTCATTCCGAGATTACCTTTCTGACGCATGTACTGTGAATCTATCGTTTCCAGTTTTTCCATTACTACAACGCTGAAAATATCAGTCAAATGTTACATTATTCTCGCGTAACGGAGGGGGTAATACTGTATTGTAGAACATATCTGTTGTTTCAGTTTGTCTTTCGTAGTGAAACGGTTTCAGAAAACGTACCAAAGTTCGTAGCAGGTCCTTGCCCATTCCGCCCATTTTTAGAACGTTGCTGTTTTGCTGTTATATCTCTTTAACTTATTGTAACCGCATCAAAACTGACTCTTAGTTTTGAATTCCAACGTGTGTCACTTTCCTGGTACAATAACATCTCTAATTTGGACGTTAATCCTGCACGTTTGGTGTATGCGACTAAATTTCCACAAATAACTATTTGTTCAATCAATTTAAAAAAGTTTTCTGCCAACCAATAATGCGTATCGATTGCGTGGCCTAAAACTGTTGCCAATACACGGGCAGACATCTTTTGCACTCTTTTAGGCTATGTTAGACCCCTGATGTGTCACTAGCTTCTTTGACTGCCCCGAGAAAGGGAAGTGAAAGAAGCAGCTGCTCTAAACTAGATTCTCCTGTCTTGGCCCGTCTGGAACTATTTCAGAAAAAGTATGGAATGGACACACTTCTAGAGCTACATATACCTCAGCGGTTTTCTTCAAACTGACACTGTATTATAATGTATTTTGCTAAAATCGTCTGTTGACAAGTCTGTGGTAGCTGAACAACCATCCTGTCTGATTGCTGCAACAGTTTTCCGAAAGAACGATCATTCTTGCAATTTTCTGCAGCTTACCGAAGTGCTTGAACAACTGTCGTAGGGTGAATAGAAGTTTTTGGCGTTCACCATTCCGACAGTTGTTCCACGATGAGAGCCTCCTGAACTAGTTTAACGAAACCTCCCCCCTCCACAGCTTGGAATGGAAACGCTATTGCTACACATTCCACAGTAATGTTCTTCAAAAGACAGCGCAAGCCCAGCGGTACATGTACAAAACTGCAAACGAGTATACGATTCAGAATTACTGTCGGAATTAGTGGAAGTCTCCGATGACAAGCAGTGCGATCATGAAAAAAAGACTTTAAATGTAAGATACCATTTATAAATATTAGTCATGTCTCCTTTACTTGTTTTTTAACATGCTCTTCTTTTGTTGGTTCACACTTATCTCCGTATAATTTCGAGTCAACCTGCCTAATCAAATTCCTATTCCCCGATGATTACTTATACAGGGTGAGTCACCTAACATTACCGCTGGATATATTTCGTAAACCACATCAAATACTGACGAATCGATTCCACAGACCGAACGTCAGGAGAGGGGCTAGTGTAATTGGTTAATACAAACCATAAAAAAATGCACAGAAGTATGTTTTTTAACACAAACCTACGTTTTTTTAAATGGAACCCCGTTAGTTTTGTTAGCGCATCTGAACATGTAAACAAATACGTAATCAGTGCCGTTTGTTGCATTGTAAAAGGTTAATTACATCCGGAGATATTGTAACCTAAAGTTGACGCTTGAGTACCACTCCTCCGCTGTTCGATCGTGTGTATCGGAGAGCACCGAATTACGTAGGGGTCCAAAGGGAACGGTGATGGACCTTAGGTACAGAAGAGACCGGAACAGCACATTACGTCCACGTGCTAACCCCTGTTATTGGTCTTTTTCACTGACGCACATGTACATTACCATGAGGGGTGAGGTACACGTACACACGTGGTTTCCGTTTTCAATTACGGAGTGGAATAGAGTGTGTCCCGACATGTCAGGCCAATAGATGTTCAATGTGGTGGCCATCATTTGCTGCACACAATTGCAATCTCTGGCGTAATGAATGTCGTACACGCCGCAGTACATCTGGTGTAGTGTCGCCGCAGGCTGCCACAATACGTTGTTTCATATCCTCTGGGGTTGTAGGCACATCACGGTACACATTCTCTTTTAACGTACACCACAGAAAGAAGTCCAGAGGTGTAAGATCAGGAGAACGGGCTGGCCGAGTTATGCGTCCTCCACGTCCTATGAAACGCCCGTCGAACATCCTGTCAAGGGTCACCCTAGTGTTAATTGCGGGAATGTGCAGGTGCACCATCATGCTGATACCACATACGTCGACGCGTTTCCAGTGGGATATTTCCGAGCAACGTTGGCAGATCATTCTGTAGAAACGCGATGTATGTTGCAGCTGTTTGCTACAACACGCAACTGAACGTCGGAGGTTTCAAGCGTCAACTTTAGGTTACAATATCTCCGGATGTAATTAACATTTTACAATGCAACAAACGGCACTGATTACGTATTTGTTTATATGTTCAGATGTGCTGACAAAACTAACGTGGTTCCATTTAAAAAAACGTAGGTTTGTGTTAAAAAACATACTTCCGTGCATTTTTGTATGGTTTGTATTAAACAGTTACACTAGCCCCTCTCCTCACGTTCGGTCTGTGGAATCGGTTCGTCAGTATTTGATGTGGTTTACGAAATTCATCCAGCGGTAACGTTAGGTGACTCACCCTGTATAATACGCGATTGCATTTCAAGCACTGAACAAACCCAGGAATAATAGCGCTGCCTTGAAACATAAAAAAGAGTCCCAAACGTTACTTTCTGCGCCACAAAGATGGGGATCTGCTTTCTTACATCCTCCACATACGAACAGTATGACACAGCTATTGCTTCTTAGCAGAGTCAGCACTACATGTATTCAAACTTCAAAAGTACCAGTTCGCAGCAGATAAGTAAGGTAACTCGGCGAGCTCTAGCAAGCGACTGGAGAATTGTCAAATGCTGAATCCCGACCGAAACGCATCATTAAGATACTTTCGTCGCCTCTTGAACACGGTGCAGCCGTCAAAGATCGCTCAAATCCACAAACACCAGAGATATTCCAATGGATAAGCAGCGAGCGTCGCTTCCTCTCGTTTCTTCATAAGATTAGGACCTTGGAAACTGACGTGTTGAGCAAATCCTATTTTTTTGCCCAAAATTTTCTCCTTCCTGTGGTAATGTTTCTAAAGCTACAGCGTTTATTGGGCAAGTTTATCAGACGAAACTCTATTTTTCTGGTGCACCATGGTGCTACGGCGAGACCGCGGCTTATGGAAGGCTTCGGCCACCCTGATGTTCGGGTCAAGGCTTCTGCTATATTTCTTCTACGCACTATATTAACTTGTATTCGCGTCCCCCAATGTCTTGCCTGTCTCCGACTTGCAAGCTTAACTCCTCCACTAGATATTTGTAGGATAAATAATAAATTAGGACATATTTGTGAATTTTTTCTTGATGCTAGTTATTTGGGGATTGATATTCTTTCCCACTCGCATCTCTCTGTCAAAACGCTGGACGTTTCCAAAACGACCTTCTTCTGTGGAGTCCCTATCGCCAGAGGCAGATTGGAAGGTTGTTTGGTCCAATGTCAGCCTACTGTTTTCCCATGGAAGTGACATCCTCACGTTACCAAATAGTTCATAACCTTTTCTCCGCCAACTTTCGACTTTTTCACATTGGACTTGTGAGACAGACCGACGCAACCGTCGTAATGAAACGGATACGTGTCATCGCATGGTCGCTTGCCACCCAGACATTGAAGTTGGCTCCGTCGACAATTGACGTGTCTTGCCAGGACGACGGAAGAGGCAATCTTCAGTGAGATTCTTCTGCGTCTCGATTCAGCCTTCTTTCCTAGGACGAAGAACAATGTGGTTATGTGGCTTATAGGACATTATGTACATTACGTGATGGGGAGCGGGTATGATCCGGATACATGTGCCTTTTACCAATATTTGGTTACGAACCATTGGAGATGGAAAAAGACGCCACGCTCTCCTGAGGTTTTCGAATATGCTGTACCTGGTATTTAGTCTCAAGAAGTTGGATGAAGCATAGAAACCCTTTTCTGTTCGAATGTTTCATTCCTGATACCTTGCTTTTGGCAAACTTGACAAAGAAGAAGAAAGGAATGTATTGGAATAACTGATCCTATTGGTATTTTCGTCATAGTTTTTCTTCAAGTGTATTATTAGTGAATTTATTTCATTTTTGTTGACTTTGTGAGTGGCAAAAACCAGGTAGTATTAAGACCACACTTGTTATTCAGCATACAGCACGGCATGCCGGCCGACGTAACAACCGCCACTGCGAAGACCATTCGTAACCGACTGTGCCCGCCAAGGTCGGAATACACCCGCTAGATCCGACTCTGCGGCATTCAAACCGTTTAACGTAGACCAAAAAAGGACAAACAGGGGAAAAATAGTGTAGTCGCAGATTCGTGTATAGTGGTAAGTGTGAATTTCTTGAAGAACATACACTAAATAATTCCATCATTGGAGTGTGTGCGTGAGGGTTGGCGGCATGTTTTAAAGACACTTTTTTTTCTTGACCAACTCGTAAACCGTGGGTTCTACGAAAACTTTTCCCAGTACAAAATAAAACTAAATTACATTTTCCACAAGAAATGTCCATTCATTTTTTCCTGAGAACTGCTAGTTTCCGCGTTACAGAGTATGGAAAAATCGCGGATTATTAATAATAATGGCGATGCTCAATTGCGAACTATCGCCACTGGGCGTGGAACTCACTGCACGGGAAAGCTTTAATTTTTCTCAGTCATTGCAGGCTCCCATTCTTAACTCAGTTGTAGGCCGCTATCTTTGTTAATTAGATCATCTTGAACTTTAAGTTCAATGGCCTCTTGAGTGTCACAGTTGCAGAAGGTGGAAGACCGCCTACGTGGCCGTGACAACCGCTGACCATAGCATAAAAACTGACTACGCAACAGATTACAACAAAATCAAGTTACTTAGATAGTCTTCCTCCTCCTGGGATTGTATGATAAAAGAGGCAGTTGAAATTAGGTTACAAGACGGTCAAACTACAAGCAAATCAAGCGTGGATCCCAACATTGAGCTCAAAAGAAGCAAAGCGTTCCTGTACAGTGAGATCCGCACTTGGCATCGATTGCACGGAGACCGAGAGCCACAGTTTACAGCCGGGCGTCACAGACCCCACCACCCACACCAGCTGACGCATTAGCAGCAGGGACAGTGAGAGACGGGCTAAACGACAACGCATGTGCGACGCTCAACAAAGAGCAGCAGCGGTCACTAAGTACCACCTGAGGTGGCGACAAGTCTCTTTGCCGAATTAGCCTGCGTAACTAACGACGCGATGTGGAAGGACACCCGAAAATTCTGCAAAATTCTAGCGACTGATTACCGACAGCGTAGTCAAACGATCTATTTACGCGTGTAGTATTATTTTCCCTTAGTACTTGTTGTGCAAGTGGTGTCCCACACCTCGTTAATGCTTGGAGTTCACATTTAAGAACCAATACTGGTGACATAACCCTTTATTACCTAGCAGTTTTCATCAAGCAGTGTCTTAAAATTAATTCCATCTGCTTGTATGCAATCGATCCTTGTTTAGCTCCAAATAAAAAAAATCATGCGGCATAACTATACAAGCATTGAGAGAGCTTTGCAATATTAACGTACTAAGGAGAAGCCCGTCGTTGCCCAAGTATTTATTTATGGATACTTCTTTTGTAAATAAAACTGTCTTTTCCTGCTGCAGGCCTGCAGCAGGAAAAGGCAGTTTTGTTTGCAAAACAAGTATACATGCTTGCTGCGAAGGATGGCCACACAAACAAACTTGTTATTTGTTTATAGCTATGCGTTCACGACCTTTGTGTTCAAATGTGTGTGAAATCTTATGGGACTTAACTGCTAAGGTCATCAGTCCCTAAGCTTACACACTACTTAACCTAAATCGTCCTAAGGACAAACACAGACACCCATGCTCTTGGGAGGACTCGAATCTCCGCCGGGACCAGCCGCACAGTCCATGACTGTAGCGCCTTAAACCGCTCGGCCAGGAACATTCCACGTAGCGTCTCGCCTTGTGCTCAATCTTTATCACGTTATGTCTGCTGAACTAAGAGTCATACAATGATATACTTTTGTAGGTGTATGTGGATACTGTCTGCGAAATTAGTTGCGAATAGAGTTAGTAGCAATAAATTTAACGGCTTAGCCGGCCTAAGTGGCCGTGCGGTTAAAGGCGCTGCAGTCTGGAACCGCAAGACCGCTACGGTCGCAGGTTCGAATCCTGCCTCGGGCATGGATGTTTGTGATGTCTTTAGGTTAGTTAGGTTTAACTAATTCTAAGTTCTAGGGGACTAATGACCTCAGCAGTTGAGTCCCATAGTGCTCAGAGCCATTTGAACCAATAAATTTAACGGCTTTCATAATGAGTCAATTTTTCACACATCTCATTGTTTATACGTAATATCTCTACAACTGTGTGTCCCACAATATAATATAGTTTTGCACTCACATTCAGTGGTATATGTGCAAACTATCCGTAAAATGTGCCAGTAATACAGTTAGTAATAAAGAAGTAATAAACCACAATGCCGTCCCTCATGTGGTAAATTTACTGTGTTTACAGCGGAAAAGTGTAAAACGATAAACATTTTTCCTTTCACAGTTTTATCAAATACTGGATGAATAAGTTCTGAGAATTCAACCTTCTTTTCGACCTCTACTGGATTCCCTCCACTGGCATCCCTATGGTCCTTATCCCATAGCGATTGTAGCCTGACAGCAACGCATATGTGCACCACGTTAGGTTGAAATCGTTGCAGTGGTTTAGGAGGAAACGTGAAACACACACACACGCGCGCGCGCACATACATACATTCTTTTAAATAATACGTATTACTATTTATTACTATTGGCGGCGGTTTTAGTGACGCAGAATGGTCTATTATTTTGTATCTTGACTCCAGAATGAGAATGAAAATATACATGTTACGAGCTACGTTTTCGTCATTCATTGTTCATGGTTACAGTACATTAACATATTTAATTCAATTACAAAATTCCAGTTCCGATAGGATCTCTGTCGTCAGGTTTGCGAGTGGACCCCAGTGACAATATTGTCGCAGAATATCCTGGGTAGCACAGTCGCCGTGGTGTAGTCGTTATGATACTAAACTGTTGCGTGGAGAGTCGTGAGCTCAAAACTCACCTGAACTGTAGAATTTTAATTTCTATATTCGGTTCGAGTACATTGTAGAAGTATTCACAAGTGTCAAGAATCATTGTACTGGAATGTTCTGGCCGGGGGCAGTTCGCTCCGCACTCTTGTATGTGCAAGTGCTGAATGAACCTTCGTTAAGTGAAGTTAGTGTTCCTCATTCATCTTCTGCGTGACAAAAGGACACAGGCTGACAACAAAATATACGATGTGCAATTTCCGGCTCTAGCCATTAATACAGCGGCCGCTGCCATTTCAATTTCACATAGTTAAAATGCATTAGGAACGTACAAGCGCGCTTACACCGCGGCAAGAGGCGCCATGTCACGGATGGCGCGGCCTCTCCCGCCAGCGGTTCGAGTCCTCTCTCGGGCATGGATATGTGTGTTGTTCTTAGTATAAGTTAGTTTAAGTAATGTGTAAGTCTAGGGACCGATGACTACAGCAATTTGGTCCCTTAGGAATTCACATATTCATATACGCACACCTTACCAGCGCAGAGGTGAATTAGAGTATCTCTGCTTTTCACAGTCACTTGCCGTCGCTGCAACGCTGCGGGCTATTACGCAACAAATACAGCTGTACAGCTCAACTTCATGCACTATTCGGCAAGGCGAACCGGTTACCCAGAAGTAGCGGGAACTAACTTTGTCATGTGACTAGGTACGATCCGAATCGACTTCTCAACTAGTGAACGTTGTTATCTCGCAGTGCGAGCACGAAAAGCGATCGTGAAAAGAGAACGTGGAAAATACATTCGAAGAAAGTAGCGACAACTTCTGGTTGACATAATTAATTTGACTTATAAAGAGACAAAACATGTGTGATAATGCAGACAGAGATGGCGACCTCAGGTGCAAGCAACTGTTGACAAGAAAATCTTGAAGTATGTCAGTGGCGTGCAAATTACGGAAGGAGGCACACAAAGGTGAGTGGAGCACGATTCGGTATCTGACTCAAAACGGAATAAATAAAATTCACGCAGTAAATATTTTATTCATGTTACAGGATAGATAAATACGTTAATAGATGGAAATTTCAGCAATATTATGAACAATACAAGCTAATATCATATTTGCAAAACCTTCACAGCTGTTGTCGCAAGGAAATAGACTTTCGGGCAATTGCACCAATGGGTTTTAATTTTAAAAGGTGCCGCATTAAAGGAGACATTATGTGCCGACGAGAGAACGTACTTGTAAAAATCTGATGTACTATCCTCTTTTTGCACGATACTGAAACACCAGAACTAATATAGCCAGTGGTGCTTTTAGACGAATCATGGATTCATGAACGCTATCATCTGAATAAACGTTGAAAAGTGACGGTGTGCTGATAGTACTGTCAAACAACAGGCTTGGAAAACTTTTCATGGTTGTGTATGCTGAGTTTCGTTTCGTGTTTACTTCTCCTCTGTAACTACGACAGGAATACGTGGGATTATCACATAGAAATGGACATAAAAAATTAAAATACGTAGAGACAAGAAAAGTCGAACTTTTGACATTAATTAAGGAGCACCAACTTTCTCCATTTTATTCCGTTGAGAAAGTTTTGCCAGAAAATAGCTGCCTTTCTGCTCCTGCCGTATCATCTAGAACTAAATCCTGTAGAATTTCTGTGGAATCTTTTGCAAAGAATCAGATACTTAGTTTAATAGCGAAGCATTGCGATATTTAGCCTGAGAAAAGAAGAATGCTGATAATTAAACTTCGTATTCTACCCAGTCTGGTACAATCACTTCGGCGACATGCGTGACAATTTCAGTGTATTTGTACTCAAGTAGCCTTACAGTTGGCCTTTCCACCTTAGAAAAATTTGGAGTGGTCACCGAGAATCAAGTCGACGACCTCGGCGCTACTAACCGAAATCGCTAATCATTAGCCAACGCGATCTGTTTGCTTATGCCGGCGTGACATCAGATTTTAGTGCTGTGACATTAGGGCACTAGAAAGGCAGTGTATTATGCCAAAAAAGTGTGTGAGACTCAAGCAGGAGCGACACTTGCACGGATGAGGAAACTGAAAACACAATAAAATCAGTCCGCATAGCTCCGAAAAAGGAGTTGGTAACATCATACCCCAAACAAATAACAGACGACGAATCAACAGATACAGCTGTGGAAAACAGCAGTATCACTCGGGAAGGTGGTTTCATGATTTCTGCCACCAGCCAGTCGAGAGCAGCCTTGGCGAGAGACACTGCACACTGTGTCTCCCATCTTGCTGTACAAGGGCACTTCATTAAGTGACGTGTGCAGACAGTGACTGCACTCCGCTTGAAGGTGAATAGTGGAGGTAATGGTTTTACTGCCATTCCTGCTTCCCAGACATAAACATATCAGTGCTGCTATTCTGGCCATGTAATAATAAAACAGAATAAAACGGGTAACTAAGTGGCAAAGAAGAATAATAAACTTTAATTGTATAATTTAAACATGTGAGGAACATACAGTAAACTTCAGAAGATTAATGTAAAGAAGTTTATGTTACTTAACTATGACTGAATGAACGAAACTGGAAGTGAACAAAGGGTTATTCCATCAGCAATTGTTGGTGTTTCTGAAACATGATCTCCTTCAAACATTTCGTGATGTTTACAGTCAGCGGCAAATCTTTGTACCATGCGCTGATCATATACTAGTTTCTTTCTACTGCCGCGACTTCATCCGCCGCCCCCCCCCCCCCCTTTTCCCTGACCACATAGAAAACTGGAATCTGCTGGCCCTAACTCGAGCAATGATGGACGCTAACTTGGCTTCTGGCGAGCCTTCCTCGTTAGAGGTACTCTGAGTTTTGTTACTTAGATCTTCGATACTACCGCATATCTGTGTAGCGGTGCGGTGCGCTGTGACAACTGCGAAGCGATGGAATAGACATTGTAATCGTTGTCTGTATGGAGTCTGGCTCTCCCACCTGTGCGTTGTGGGCTCAGTGGGTTGGCGAGGGCTACAGGAGTCCATAGGTGGAGTAAGGCAGCCGCAAAAAGACAGACGGCGTCCACGAAACCTCTTTATTGTTCCAACCAACTTAGAGTAGTTGCAGGTGCGTGCCCTCATTGTGTGGCGCAGCGTGACAACAATTCATGATGTCTCTGTACCTGTACGGTAGAGGCGCCCTCGAAGGTTACGTTCGCTGTTCGGCCCCAATGTGCTGACAAAGCGCAGAGAAGCGTCAGCGGCCGACAGCTGACGCTAGCGCGGCATTACTGCAGGCCGTAACGACTGTGCTTGGCCCGGCGTTGCGCGGCGTGGCGAACGCATCCAGGCAGGAACCCCGGACCTGCATCTGGTTTCCAGCTCAATGGCAGGAATAGCCTCAGTTCGAGACTCGGTCCATCCGGTCGTGGCTGCAGCCGCTGCCGGGTTGTCCCATCAGGGTGAGGATGGAGCTGAGCAGACTCGATGGCTCATGACTCACCGATTCCGCTACTTCCCTGCCCGCATGGCTAGTATTTGTGAGCGCCGTAGCAGGTTTATTGAAGTACTGCTGCTGCAGACGTCACGTATACTGCGTACCGAAGTGTCTCTGCTGGCGGTAACCAGCCGGGCACTGAGCGGCAGGTGGTCGTCGGCGCTCAGCTGGTGACGTGGCGCTGTGCTGTGTCACTGCACTGCTGCAAGAGACCTTTTTACGGTGACTGGCCCTCTTGCCCAGGCCATACATGCGGTTGGATATTCCGTATTCCGTGTAATAGACGATGGTGCTACACTATCTGCTGCCTTATTGATCTTACACACACCACCTATACTATTTCACTCTGTGGTATCTACATATACGAGGGTCATTCCAAAAGAAATGCACACTATTTTTGTAAAAATACAGTTTTCATTCTGCATGTGTGAAAGTTTTACAGTGTGTAGATACATCCTTCCCGCTTGTTGTCAAACTTAGTTCAACCTGTTCCCGTGAGTGGCGCCGTCACAGCATGTCTTCAAGATGGCTGCTACACTTGACGTTCGTCAGAAGCAACGTGCTGTCATAGAATTCCTGTGCTGTGAAAACGAGACACTGGGAAACATCCACAAGAGGTTGTAAAAGGTGTATGGAGATGCTGCTGTCGATCGCAGTATAGTTAGTCGGTGGGCAAGCAGGTTACGTGACGAAAGCTGGCAGGGCAATATTGAGGATTGTTCTTGCAGCGGCAGGCTGCACACACTCCAGACAGTGTTCAGAGAGTTAACGAATTGGTGACTGCTGACAGACGCACCACAGTGAACGAATTATCATGCTACGTTTGGATAGGTGAAGGAAGTGTTTGCAGAATACTGAAAGTGTTGGTGTTAAAAAAAATTTGTTCCAGGTGGGTTCCCAGGATGTTAACAGTGGCTCACAAAGAAACAAGAAAAACGGTATGCAGCGAACTTTTGGAACAGTACGAGAATGGTGGAGATGAATTTCTTGGAAGAATTGTGACAGGTCATGAAACATGGCTCCATCATTTTTCACCAGAGACGTAGAGGCAATCAATGGAGTGGCACCATGCAAATTCACCCAATAAAAAAGTTCAAAACCACATCTTGTGCTGGAAAAGTTATGGCTACGGTGTTTTTCGATTCCGAAGGACTCTTGCTTGTGGACATCATGCCAAGTGGAACCACCATAAATTCTGATGCATATGTGACGATACTGAAGAAACGTGTGTTCGACCGCATCGGCAAAAGCAGGATGTTTTGCTGTTGCACGACAATACACGGCCACATGTCAGTCAAAAAATCATGGAAGCGATCACAAAACTCGGATGGACAACACTGAAACACCCGCCTTACAGCGCTGACCTGGCTCTTTGGGAAAGTGAAAGACTCTCTTCGTAAAACAAAGTATGAAGATGATGACTCCCTTGTGCACGCAGCCAAACAGTGGCTCCAACAGGTTGGTCCAGAATTTTACCGTGCGGGTACACAGGCGCTGGTTCCAAGATGGCGTAAGGCAGTTGAGAGGGATGGAAATTATGTGGAGAAATGTAAATATTGCTCCTAAAGGATGTATGTACATACTGTAAAACTTTCAAACACGTAGAGTAAAAGATGGGTTTTTTTTAAAAAAAAAATACTGTGCATTTCTTTTGGAGTGACCCTCGTACATTCCCGAATTGTGACCGCTAGCTTGTTATTGATACTATGTTCGAACATTAGTCAGCATTCGACATTGCGAGCAACAAATTACTTTCTATAAACCCAAAAGGTGTTCTGTAATATTCTGAACGTTGCCGTTTGAAATGTCAACATTAGTAGTGATCCACATTTTACTGTCGATTCTACACCCTCGAAATTTCTCTCGATGTCTGGTGTTGTTTCTGTTCTCTTACACACTCTCCTTCTCATAATTCATATTCTTACTCGAGTTGTGCAGGATGAACAATGATAAAACCAACAAACTACGGGATGGGTTTCTGTCTGGGAATGGAGGAGGAAAGGACCTACGAACCTGTGTCCGGAAATACATCGTTGACACGGTAGATGGCGCTGGTGAAGCATAGCTCTTCTGACATATGTTCCTCGTGTGTTGCAGGCTAAGCGATCGACGCAGTGAATTGTAAGCAGCAGAATAGTCTGGTATTCATGTCGGAAGCAAGTGGAGATGTCGTTTATGTACGGCTAAGCAGATAGAAACGGTCGAGAGACACCTCGGCTAGACCAGAAAAAGTACCCTCACAGACACCAACCACATCACATAACACTGCAAGTCCTTTTTGGCTGTTTGTGTGATCCCGGGTCCTTTCAGACCGACGAACGTTCAGGGGCGTGGCGTACTGTGAGAGCACCAGATCTGGGGACCAGGTTCTATAGGATACTCACGCGATCACACAAACGGCCAAAAAGGGCTTGAAATGTTTGTGATGTGGTTGGTGTCTCTGAGGGTACTTGGTTTGGTAAAGCCGTGCTGCCTCTCGAGCGTTTCCACCTGCTTGGCCGTACAGAAACACCATCTCGGTCTGTTCCCGACATGAACATCGGGCCATTCTGCTGCTTACAGTACGCTGCATAAATCACACATCCTGCAACACACAATAACACACGGCACGTGGTCAGAGAAACTTTTATTCCTCAGCGCCGTCTACCGACACTTCTTCATAGGACTTTTTTTCGCCCATTTTCAGCTGGGAACCCGTCCTTGCAGTTTGTCGGTTTTTTTAATGTGCATCCTATGTAAACCACCTCACAACACTGGAAAATGTTGGCTTTTACTTTCCATTGTCTCTAACTTTTTATTCCTCAGCGCCGTCTACCGACACTTCTTAATAGGACTTTTTTTCGCCCATTTTCAGCTGGGAACCCGTCCTTGCAGTTTGTCGGTTTTTTTAATGTGCATCCTATGTAAACCACCTCACAACACTGGAAAATGTTGGCTTTTACTTTCCATTGTCTCTAACATCACTATGAAATATTACAATATCCTTACATAGCGAGCTTTCTGTGCCATCTGCTTGAACATTAGGCCTCACTGTAAAAAATAAAGATATTCGTTCTGTTCCTGGCGTAACCTTCATCTGCAAGGGAACTATTGTGGAACCATACGCTTAAACTTGTTCGCAGACGGTAGGACTCAACGTGACACATGCTTGTGTGTGTTATAATGTTTCCTTCTTACATTCAGATCTCTCGACCGTTACCAGCTTCAAATAGGCTCCCGAAATTACGTGCGTGACAGATCTCCGCCTACTTTCACAACACACATTGCCAACCGCCTACGCTCCTTTTTGTTTTGCCAGTTAGCGTAGGCAGCCATAAAATCACCGTTCGCTGGCGGACGCACCAAGCAGCGACAGCCGAGATACGACGTGTTACGTCACAAGACTATCCGAACCCCATGTCAATAAAGGCGTTCTGCAACAGTGGCTCATTGAGCGAAATATCACACTACTCGCAAAACGGCAAAACATATTGTTTCATATAAACTAAAATATGCTTATACAGCTGTTTCCTTAAAAACTTGTCGAAGGATATAGGATGGAAAAAATTGAAACTGGAACTTTAGAAAAAAGAAGAAAACTATAAGCAAATCGATGAAAGTTATTTTTTAATATAAACTGAACCAGTGCCAAATCTCTTGTAGTAGATGGTAATCCAAATTATTAAGATCTGAAAATTACTTTCTGCAGATATCTAATTTCCTATCGAGATTCCCTATTGTTCAATGCAACTTTCTGCTACTGTGACCCTAATTCCATCTCGGTTTCGTCTTTTCAACTGGATTAACTGAATGTACTTGCCTCACTGCGCATTTTTTTTTTAAATTTCATTTGCTCGCAATAATCTCCATGATCAATTTTACGCTAATGATGTGACTTATAAACTCAATTGACGAACAACATTCAGAACGAGAACACTGCAGGCAGACTAACAAAGATTCTTTCGTTCAAAAAAATCGAAAAATTCCACCAAGGTTTTTTTTCAGACAACTGTGATGTAGTGATCTTCAGTCTGGTGATAAGTTTGATGCTGCTCTCCATAACCAGCCCGTTCTTTGTAAGCTTCTTCATCTCTGCATAAATTTTACAACCATCAACATGCCTACTGTCCTCCAAAAAAGCCTCCCTCTGCTATTTTTATCCCCCACACTTCCCTACACTACCAAATTGACGATTCCTTTATGCTTCAAAATGTGTACTACCAACCGATTCCTTTTTTTCGTCAAGTTATACCATAAATTTCTTTTTTCCACAATTCAATTTAGTGTTTTGTCATCAGTTATTGGATCTAACCATCTATCCTTCAGCGCATTTCATAAGCTTCTAATCTCTTCTTGTTTGAGCTTTTTGTCGTCCACGTTTCATTTCCCTAAAAGGCTACGTTCCATACAAAACCTTCAGAAAAGTCTTCATAAGACTTACATTTGTATTAAACGTTAGCAAATATCTCTGTTTCGGAAGTGCTCTTTTATCTATAGCCAATATTCTCTCTGTTTTGGCCATCATCACTTATTCTGCTGCACAACTAGCAAAACCTTCCAGTATCTCCAGGTCTGTTCCACGTACACTACCTTCTTGTATATACATGGTAATATATTTTAATAGGACATAATTGATGGAAGAATATGCGATATACCTGTATTGTTAAAATAGCTCTGAAAGAAGCTTGAGGTTGAAAACACATGATTTGAGGGGTGTATTAAAAATTTTTGAATATTTCTATCAGGTGGTCTTAGGGTCCTGTTCAGATATTTTGCGAAAACGTTGCACACATTGAGGTACGATGGATTAATTCCCACGAATCAAGGTCACCGTCTTATAGCCACGTTCTGTCGTAGTACACAGTTCGCGAATATTACTCTGCACCTATTGCCGTACCGAAATCCCAAGAGAAGTTGAGAAGTGGTTGGACGCTGGTCTCGACTTTAGGACGAGTACCACATGAATCCCAGTGAGCACTTATAGAAGTAGCAATCAGTTCAGTGCACTGAAATTATTTGAATGCATTCATGAAGATGAACATGCAAATACATAAACGATATCTTCACCAGTCTTAAAGAACACATCTGTGAAACATGCCGTAAAATATTGGAAGGGAGTGTGCAACGGATATGAAAAGTGGAAAGACAATTCATTGGAAAAAAGAACAAAATATATTACAGTACCCTAGAGACAAAAAGTATGTCGTGCCGGCATTCTAGAAAAAACCAGCGGTCCTGAAAGATGCTCAGGTTTAAATAAATTCTCCTTCCACACATATTTCTCGTCTGATAGGTTTTTTTTCGTCATTGCTTGTGGAGAATTAACTTTTATGGGAGTTTCTGCTTTTGGTTGATTATTATTCCTAAGATTTTGATACAGTTTCAACTAGTATTTCATCTGTATCAGAATTTTAACTCGATGCACCAGTGTTCTGTGGCACAAACAGATCTTCGGAACCATCTTCATCACTTACTTCTAAATGTGATCCATCAAGCAACTTCATACATCTTCCTCAGTAAATCTACTTATTATCCAAAAATGTTCGAATGCATTATACCACGTTAAATTTCGAAACAGTGGTGTTTACTTCGCTGCATTTGATAACAATTCCGTACAAGATTGTAATATTGCAGTAGTCAGCATGCGAGGATGCGAAAAAAATGTAGTTAAGCAAAAATGACCTCAATAAATTAAGAACGCGGCGACGCCTAACACTCACGAATGTGATGGTGGAGACACTTGCAAACACCACAGACACAATAACAAACAAGCCTAACAACATCGAAAAGAGGACAAAGCTGCGATCTAGTGGCGTCCTGCCGGTACTAGATGAACTGGAGTGACCCTCAGGATCGTATGTTTTCGGCAGCAATTAAATTCAAGCCCTAGAAAAAAGGTATAAAGCCGTACCTAACACTCGCGATCATGAGGATAGTGACGTAAAGGTATACACTACAAGGAAAAGGCAAACAAACACGTTTTGTTACGTCTAAGACAGAAAACAGGACCAGGATATCAGATATTTGTACCAAGGTGTTAACATTATTTTCTCCAACTCCTGTAGATGGATTGTTTCTATAATTTGGAAAAACATTTTATATGTTTCCCAAAGAGACACTACTCGCGTTTTTATACGTAATGCCCGAACAAGATTGGAGTATAACGAAAGAAATTACGTAAGATGTAATAACACACAGGAAATCGTTCTACGAGTAGTGAACGGCTATGGAAAATGATACCAAACGTAGGACCTATTGTGGCTTTCCAGATATAAATCTGGACACAGACAAAGGCATTCTGAATGGGCAGCAGCAGAATATAATCGGTCTCCACACGCTGAAGTAATATAAGGGACAGTCAAACGAAAAACAGAGAGATGGAAAAAAGTAAGTAAATTGTTTATTATTTCTGAATCAATCACCGTAACTGTTACTGCATTTATCTTACTATGAGACAACACGGCGAATGCCTTCATCGAAAAATGTTTGTGGTTGCCTACAGAACCAGTATTGTACCCAGGCCGGCACACATGTTGCCCAAGTTGTTTCGACTACGCTCGAGAGGGTTTCCCTCGGAAGTCCTTAGACATCCTCCACAGCCCCATGCGTGTCCTGAACAAAGACATTCGCGGCCGTCGATTTGCTTTGGATGAAGAAGTGTAGGCCTGGGTAAAATCGTGATTCCGTAGGCAACCGCAGACATTGTTCCATGAATGCATTGACCATCTTGTCTCACAAAGGGATAAATGTATTAATAGTTAAGGTGGTTACTTTTGAAATAATAAACAGTTTACTTACATTTTTGACAATATCATGAAAAGGAAAAATTGCTGCTCACCATATAGAGGAGATGTTGAGTCGCAGACAGGCACAACAAAAAGATTGCTAACATGTCTACTTTCGACCAAAAGGCTTTCTTCTAAAGTAGACAAAGCACACACATTCACGCAAGCTCTATTTTAGAAGAAGGCCTTTTGGCCGGAAGCTCACATGTTTCCAGTTTTTGTTGTGCCTGTCTGTGACTCAATATTTCCTCCGTATCGCGAGTAGCAATCAATCCTTTTCATAATACTGTCGTTATTCTGTCATGAATTTTACATTGTTCGATTATACTTCTTCTTTTACACAAATCTCGTTCTCATTTGATCGCCACTTACAATTTTCGTTAGAAGCACATTGAGATACAAAATTAGATGGGTAGATAAATGTATTTCCATTACTCCTCGTGTATCTGACGCATCTGCATTCGTTCTCTACAAATTACCGTTCACTGATTTGTGGGATGTCTCCCTCGCAGTTCTGTCATTATTCTTTTAATAGTTTTTACATCTTCGAAATAAAATGACCGCATGCATATCTCCACACCACCCAAAGTAGGCGACCTTCATAGTCGTGGTTATCACGAGACATAGTTGTAACACTGGACACTGCATTAAAAAGCGATTCCAAACGCCACAGAATAAATAAACATGTTGATTCTGCAACGCAGTGTAGCCAAAGTTACTAATCCGCTTAACCGCTGCGCCATTAATATTCATGTGAACTGCGCAACACGGCGCCCGCGTTAGAACACGTAGAACTTTTAACACTGCATAAATATTTTGCTTTATTTACAAATTCTCTACAAAACTACCCTACAGTTTACTGTTGGAGATACCTATGAAGCTTAAAAACTGTTTCATTTTCCATTAAATACCTGAACGGAGCGATACTTGCCTGTCTGAATTATTATGTGACAAATTACGTGAACAGTGGTGCGCTCGATGGAACTGGAATGGGGTCCCTCTTTTACTTCAATTTAATTATAACTTCGTTACTACTCACGGTTTAGCCAAATTGTTTTGCCAAATAAGATACATCAAGTATTCTAGAATTCGAATAAAAAACAGCTGTCAGTATGAGAAACATCGAAGTATGAAGTTCGTTCAAAAAATAAAAGGAATTTTTGTGTTTTGGAAAATATTTCTTTGCTTTCACCACTATTATGCCCTTCAAAAAAATTCACATTAAATATGTTACATTTAAGGGAACCCTTTTTCCAATCCCCAAAATGCTTGGAATAACTTTTAGCTCTCTCTGAGATACGTTTTTAATTTCATGTACGGTTGTCAAACGACGATCCTTTAAGGTTTTCTTCATTTTTGGGAGCCGAAAAAGGCCCAATTTGGCAATGTCTGCTGAATATGGAGGCTAGGGTATCATTAAAATATTGTTTTTGATCACAAATTCACGGAAAAATGAGCAGGAGCATTATCGTGGTGCAAAAGCAAAGAACAGTTTCGCGACAAATCCAGGACTTGTTTTTTGCTTTCTGTTTTATTGTTTCACGCAAGCGTCTCTGATCTTGTAAGCAGTACTCCTTCTTCATTGTTCGACCTTGTGGCAAGAACCCACGGTGCAATATGCCCTTAGAAAAACACAATGATCATAACCCTCATATTTGACCGCATTTTCGTAGTTTTCTTCAATCTACTTTGACTGGCACGATTAAGCTTTAGTTTTGACGTCATAACCGTAAACTCGTGTTTCATCACCTGTTATGACGCGTTTTAGAATTTATGCATCATTGATGACTTCACCCAAAGACTACAGAGCAACTTACATCCCCTGCTATTTTTGTTCAAATTTTGTTGTCACGCAAATAATGGCCAAAATATCAAAACAAAATTCCATGGCAGGAGCCAAAACATATCCCATCATCATCTGAGGCTTCTCTGAAAGAATGTGAGTCTTGAAAGAATCTTGAAAGAATTGTGACAGAAGCACGAAGAACAGGGAACTGACGTACTAGAACATGCATTGTTACTATGAAATGGTGCAAGTGATAATGGCTAGGCACTAGATTTGCCGACTAAAATCTGCAGGAAAAGTACGACTGATTGTTGTGCTCTATCATCTGAAATTTATATGTTCATTTTCCCACATGCTATTAGAGAGTGGGACGGTAGAGAAATTATTTTTTAAGTAAAGGTTATACGCACGGTACCACATCGTCTGTTATGGCTTGATTTGCAAGAATTTTACTTACGGCATTTCACGTGATTGCTCCATTTTGGCCTTGCCAACCATAATCAAGTGTTATAGGTATCAAAACACCAACAACATGTAGCCATACTCATATTAGAGCTCCCAATAACCAGGGGTCTAGGCGAGCGTAAAGGTGAGCTCATCGAGTGTTTAGTAATTTAGTATTCGATTCGTATTCCCCGGTTATCCCGATTATTGATATGGAAGACACACCAGAGATTCTCGGTATGCATATGCTGGCCGCAGGTTGCTACTGGGAGGGGCGCGGCCGCAGCCGCAGACATACCGACATACCACGCGGTCCCGTGCACTGACGCGAATGTGCCGGTAAATACCGCGGGTCCACACTTTCCAGTCACCGTCGCTACTTCTTTGAAGCCTGGTAGAATGATTGACCTTGCATGTATTGGGCTTTCAGTCGGATTGTTCCCTGGACTGTCTGCGCACGCTTACGCTCACGACGACTTCGCTCCGCTGTGAACTTCGTTTTTGGCTGACCGTTCACCTAATCAACTCTGAAGTGGCCTTTGACTGCTGCCAATGCGAATGATCATAAACTTAGTTCTACCTACACCGTGTAGGGTAGAAAAAGTAGCAGATTAATAGTGTTAACGATGACGGTATGTGTATTCCGACATCTGCAGTTTGATTCCGTCATGATGTTACAAACTTTCAGAGAAGATGAAGAAGGGCAAATCTATCAGTTTGAGGTAATGCGTCCTGGTGAGGAAACGACTGATTCGAAAGTTATGATCGAAAATCGTCCCGTTATCTCATACAGCGCTCAATGTGTATCGCCACTGTTGTTGCTAATCTTGTAGAGTAAGCAACTTTTGCATACCTTAAGAGCTACGAGAGCATTTGATACTCTCTTCTACCGAAATCCATCTCTTCTACTGGAAGCTCTTTGGTTTCCACATTTTTGAAGGAGGCAGTATGGACCAAAACAAGAAAAAATGTCCAGTAAATATGAGCTCTAAAATTCATACCTTTAAGAGCTATCGGCACTTGTTCATCTTCGCTGCTGCGAAACGCGCCTCTTGTACTAAACAAGTGCCCATACCTCGCAATTTAGAGCCCATGCTTATAGGCTTTTTTTGCACACTATCTCCTCGAAAAATATGGAAACTAAAGAGTTTTCAGTGGAAGAGATGCGTTTCACAATATCGAAGACCATGAAGTCTTCACAGCTCTTTAAGATATGCATTTTACAGCCTGTGTTTACTAGACTTTTTTTCTGGTCCATAGTACCACCTCTGAAAATGCCTACTCCACAATCTTCACAACAACAGTACCGGTAAGTGTATTCCATTGTCAGGGGTATTAGAACGATTTCCGCTTATAACTTTCCTCTCTGTCGTTTCCAAACGTAGGCCCATTATCCCAAATTGATACATTTACCATGCTCCATGATCCCTGAAAGGTTCTAATGTCATCACGGACTCATCCTGTATAGTTGTATTTTTTCCTTCCATTGTGTGAGGACTACTGAAATACACCTGACCCTTCAGATTGCTCCAAAAGTAAAAAACACAGGGAGATAGATGAGGCGATTGAGGAGGCCAGAAGACTGCTCTATCTATACTGACTATCTTCTCCTCACCAAAAGTTGTCAAAGCGGTGTGCTTCTTGCTGAAGATATCCCATACAGTCACTCATCTTCCGTGAGTTGGTTCAAATATAAATGACAATTGTCGATATACCGGACAGCATTAGTCTGATGAATCAGGTTATGATGAGGACACCAAACATTGTGCTCTAAACACCAGTCTTCAGATTATGTAAGGGCTCTTCAAAGGGGGTATTCTAAAGCATAATGGCGCTTGTCCAGTGAGTGCACATACCTTGACTGGCTGAACCAGGCCACGTCTGACGAAATGAGTCACTGGGGCCCCTAAAGTCCAGGTTCCACTTCATTCCGCCAGCAGAACTAAACACGCGAACCTTCGTCTGGACGGTTTAACTCATGCATGGAGGTGGTTTTAATAATGTTTCGACACAACGATCTCATAATACCAATTTGCACAGAAAAATGACGTTGAGTCTTCATGGGACTTTGTTGCAGAATTTCCTTCCCTCGATCACTGTTTGCTTCTGTCCGAATTCTTTTCAGGTAGTCACGGTTTTTATCCGTTACAGAGCCCATTTCGCGCCATTTTTGCCATTATATTTTGCATTGCACGTTTTGCTGGAGAGTTTTCCAAAACACTTCCAGTGTTAAACTGTTGAGCATTCAATTCTTCACACATTTCTTAGAAACTGTTCTTCACATCACACTTTACAAAGAAGACGCCCTATTTCACTGAGAGCACTAGTATGTATTACACTGAACTGGTCACTATACACTTCTGCTCCTGTCAGTCACTAAAACGAAATGACACAGCGAAGTACTTGGCACAGAATATGCACGGGATGTGCATGCGCGAACATGTGGCAGCATCCCACCGGTGCAATGAAATCATGGTTTCTAGAAATTTTTGTGTTGCACAGTTATTCTGTTCACTAACAACGGCCAGTTCTGCTTCAGTCTCATAAATCTTTTCCGGGACAGTTATATTTTGCCCAACCTGTAGATGTAGATATGGAAAGTGAGGGATAATTTCAAGCTATATAATGCACAAGAGGGATTCTACGCTAAGTTAGACGCTAAGACCATTCAGCAACAAGTGTGGCGCGTTGTCAGAAGGGAGTACGTGTTCTGGCTTTCCTGCAGACACAGTTCTGCCGGAGTACGGATAACAGGTGCATCATCCTACAGTGGTAGTGAAATGTCGTGGCTACCGTTGACGTATTCCAAAGCAGAAGTACACTGGACAGTACGATTCTTGTGTCTAAGAGTCTAAATTGCACACACAGACTCACTGTGCAATTCTGGAGGTATGTGGACCAAATAAAATATGGCGTCCAGCCGTAATGAAATGGTGCCAAAAGTTCGGCCTCGGCCACAAAATCTTGGGGATGCTGATTGAGGGGAAGGCCACTGTGATCGACCACAGCCGGCAATTACCAGGCAGTCGAGAGACTGATTCGCAGCAATCGCGGACTTCCTATCCAGACAGCGTGGCATGGTAGAAGGGAAAGTGTGCACTCGGGCCAGAGATATAGTGTCCGTAAAATGCCAGGGCCCTAGATGCGCAGTCAGCTGCGGAAGCTTCGGGAGGGGGAGGGGAAGGGGGAGGGGAATTAAATTCCTAGCGCTGGAGGGGAAGTGCCGTTCTAAACTGAAGCCTACGCTCACATTTTCTGTAAATATTGAGCCCATCCACACCCACACCTGCATGGTGGCTATCCACAAAGATCTACTGCCACCTCTGCTTTCGTCAGTATCTAAAAAGAATTTTGCAAAAATGCAGCGATTTATTTTCGCCTGCCTTGTTAACCATTTCTAACTTTCCTAAAAGCGTCATGAGTCGCGAATTTTGAGTGAAACCAACATATTCCTCTAATTGTAATGTCAAAATTTGCTTCTTTTGGCAAATACAATGGAGTTTACACTGTCTCGCCTCACTAACGATTTTGTGCAGACGCAATCGCGACAGTATTCTGAAACAGTGGTTTATTAAGTTTATTAAGTGAGTCATCAGACGATCAAAACGACTTGCAAAATGATTTAGATAAGATATCTGTATGGTGCGAAAAGTGGCAATTGACCCTGAATAAGGAAAAGTGTGAAGTTATTCACATGAGTACTAAAAGAAAGCAGCTAAATTTCGATTACGCGATAGGTCACACAATTCTTAAGGCTGTAAATTCACCTAAATACTTAGGGATTACAATTACAAATAACCTAAATTGGAACGATCACATGGATAACGTTGTAGGTAGAGCAAACCAAAGACTGCGATTCATTGGCAGAACACTTAGAAGGTGCAACAGGTCTACTAAAGAGACTGCTTACCCCACGCTTGTCCGCCCTATTCTGGAGTAGTGCTGTGCGGTGTGGGATCCGCATCACGTGGGACTGACGGATGACATAGAAAAAGTACAAAGAAGGGCAGTTCGTTTTGTATTATAGCGAAATAGGGAAGATAGTGTCACAGACATGATACGTGAATTGGAGTTGCAATCATTAAAACAAAGGCGATTTTCGTTGCGACGGGATCTTCTCATGAAATTTCAATCAACAGTTTTCTCCTCCGATTGCGAAAACATTCTGTTGGGAGCCACCTACAGAGGGAGAAATGATCATCACGATAAAATAAGAGTAATCAGGGCTCGCACAGAGAGATTTAAGTGCTCGTTTTTCCCGCGTGCCGTTCGAGAGTGGAACCGTAGAGAGACAGCTTGAAGGTGGTTCATTGAACCCTCTGTCAGACACTTTATTGTGAATAGCTGAGTAATCACGTAGATGAAGATGTAGATGTAGAATTGTGGAAAAGTAAAGTCAGTAGCTTATGAAAAAGCAGATCCCCAGTACAAAAAAAAGTATAATGTCTTCACATACTTTGTTACAAAACCAATAGCATTTCTCGTTCCACTTGCTATCGATGATCCTTAAAAATTACAAGCTTTCACCGAAAAAGTCTGTAGTTATTGGAATAACAAGATAGATAAAGAAGTTTTACATAATAACAATATTGTAAAATACTGTCCTCTTTGCGTGCTATCATTTGCCAAAATCTCATTCAATTGCAAAATCTCATTTCGACATCTGAAACCGTTTATGAAATATGAGGAATGTTGTGGACATTTCACCAGGTTTCATTGCTCACATGGCGCGATCGCAAATGAGTGTGCTACATCAGATCAATTTCCTCAAGATTGTTGACAGATAGATGCCTCTAACAAAGTCTAAAGAAAAATGCAAATATGTTAGCTAAATTTCATATACAGCAACATATTATGTAATATGCACCAAACGCAAAATCATAGCGATCTCTATTCTTCATTGCACACCAATTTCGCGTAGTGTCTTTTTTTCGCGTAAATATCACAATAACTACGACCATTAACGAAATTATGGGCACATCATCATGAATCTGACATAAAAAGCTATAAGTAAAGCAAAAATTAAATTTTTTTGCCGAATAGTTTTTGTAAAATCGTTTGAGAAAGATTGCAGGGTGCGCGCCTCGATTCTGTCATCACTGACTGACTGAAGGGTGGAAACACTTAACAGCCTCCCCTTGCGAGCAGACGGATGAACTCGCCCAGCGCTTTGGACGAAAACTGGTCACTGCTCATTGACCATTGTATCCTGCGTGCGCTATAATGGCACGCACGCACGACCACTGCACGCGAACAGAGTTATTGCCCAGCCCCGTTCTAAAGCATTCGTTCGGTAACAGTTCGAGTGCTCGTAATCTGTCTTTGATTTACGAAAAGAGTGGAGAATTTGACAGAACTGTATCACAACGGGCGTCACTGTGTAATCACTGAGAGAGCGCGGAGTGGGGACAGCAGGTGCCAGTGATCGTCTGTTCGCCATATTGACCGCCCAAGGCGAGATGCCGCTCGCAGACTAGACGCAGCAGCACCCGCCGCCTTGCCCGCCCCCGCACTCACCAACTCTCCCGCCCCCACTCCCCCTCCGCCCCCACTCCCCCGCCTCTCGCAGCTAATCCAAACTAATCCCCCTCAGGCGCTCTGCAGCTGCACGGGCCTCGGCGCAGCCCGCACGCGCTGCGCGGCCGCTGCTCGCAGCAAACACTTGCCGGCGCTCGTTTGCCGAACGACGCCACCTGCGTACTGTTCACACTCCTTGCTGCAAACACTTCTGCACCCAATATACAGCAAATTCTACCCTTCTCCCATCACCGTACTTCTGTTATACTCAATCTTGTATTCACCAAATACTCTTGACGCCAAACATACAAATGTGGCAGGAAGAGAACCGCCTACCACCGAAATAGGTTTCTGGATTGAGGTAGCTTACTTGTATGTTGCAGCTACGCAGCTTCGTCACGGGGTCAAAGATGTTGCGCATCGTGATGGCAACACAGAGCAGCTATTTCCAATAGTTTATTTTTAGGAACCTTGGAAAGACTTAACTGTAGCATGAAGATGATGTGAGGCAATAGTTCAAGATTCAGCCCCATTGATTTGTGTTTAATTCTGGTCTAGCACTGAATCCAGTGAACGAAAACGACCATCACTTATAGAAAGTCCAGATGGCTCTCCCTGGCGGTGGCTATGGACGAGTCCTGATTCTCTCCTGATCTATGCAGATACCCTGTTGATTCTGTCTGAGTGGAACATTGCGTTGCCTCATATCCACGTTTGGAGACTAGATGTCTACTTGGGAATTACTCAGCACCCACGAGAAATCTGCTCTTGCAGCGAACTTGTGACGCCACACTAATAGGCTTGTCTGCCACACTTCCATGCGGCGCCTACGGCAAATCAGTATATTGTTGAAAAGGTACCCAGTAAAAGTCTTCAATTTGTGGGTGCGCTATCGAGAGCTTACGTGCATTTAAACGAGCAGTCAAGAATTACTGAAATCGTCTGAAATAGTTACTTGCTCCTGGCGGAAACATCTGCTGGCACTCATAAGACCTCAGTGTCTCGTGTTGTGAGGTACGCACGACAGTCTGTCTTTCTGGTGGGCCTTAAGTGGCGATAGGCAGATGCATAACATACGCTTTGTCCGCCCTCAAAAGTGGCTAGGTATAACTATGGTCCGCTTGGGTGGCAGGTAGCTCAATGATCCCTTTAGGACTAGCACATTTCCTACTGCTTTTAATCCTCTCAGGGTTGATGGATCCTACCCGAGAGTCGTTCAATAACTAATGTGACACTTTTTTTTCTGAAAGTAGGTTGGTTTTATTCCAGGTTCCGACACTCCACGTTATTTCCCACTCTTTTGGCTAATAACTCCGTATTCCAACATAACATCCGTTCAATGTGACGGCCTTACGGCACCTTACTGGCAGGGCCTGTATGCCCGCACGGTACTACTCTACTGGTTGACGTTGGAGGCAACGGCTTTCTACATCAATAACCTTCTTATAATCCTTGCACTGCTTCTCACGGAGAACACTGATAGTCCTTCATCACTCTTTATGGTCTTCTGCTAGGCAGCGAGAAACCCAGCGAGCATAGTCCTTAGACTACTCCAACAGGTCGATGAGTGTGTCAGCACTACCAACAGGGACGCAGTTATGCAGCGAGGTGTTTGATTGTGATCCACCGATCACCTCGTATGAGAGCATTTCAGGAGTCACAGCTGTTGTGCGGCCGGCTGGCACGCGGAAGAGTGGACAGGTTTTTATGGCCTTGATGTAATGATGACACATGCTTCGTGCAATGAATCACCGTGCTGTTGTTCACTGCCAGATCTCGGTAGACATTGTGCAAGCGCCTATAAATATCTATGATGCTCTCGTTTTCGGCCATAAGAAACTCAATTACTTCTCTTTCCTTTCGATTTGAAGGCAATGTATAGTGTCACACCTACCAGCATATCATGAAACTGTAGGGACTGAAGGACGAATATTCCACAACGTTCCACAACAAATACCGCATTTTTTTCAATCGAATTGACTGAAAGCAAAAATGTGTTGCATTACTTGGAGGAGATTAGTGTTAAACGTCCCCTCAATAACGAGATCAATAGTGACAGAAGTTGTATTACTTTGAAGGCCTGACTGAAAGCAAAAATGTGTTGCATTACTTGGAGATTAGTGTTAAACGTCCCCTCAATAACGAGATCAATAGAGGCAGAAGTTGTATTACTTTACTTGTTTGCACTAACTTTGAGCGCCGTTTCGAGAGTCAGAACATATGTTACCCATCTCTGGACTGTATCACCTCACTTGTATCCCTCATCTCCGTTCTATCCAATCCAAAGCCCACAACTGCCTCCTTCTCCTTAAACTCCTCTCTGGCCAGACATGGGGGTTGAGCCCCTCTACCATCTTCCACACCTACATGTCCCTGATCTGTCCCATCCTCTGTTACACCAATCGCACCTGGATATCCGCCGCCTTCCCCCAAATTCTATAAGTCCCTTCAGATCCTTTAACGCCATCCACTCTGCCTCACCTTCCGTTTATGCCTCACATCCCCCATGCGGATCCTCTATGACCTAATTCCTTTCCCCCATCTGCTCCTTTTCCTCAAACATGTTCAAGTCCTCTACACCTCCCACCGACTTGATCCCCCTCAACCCCTGGTTGCTCCTCTCCTCTCCAGCCCCTGCCCACTGTCACACCTTCACTGTTGTGTCCCCCCTCCCCTCCACCTCTACACCCTTCATCTCCTTGTCCAAGGTGGCTTCCATCAACTCCCCTTCCTGGAAGATGCCCCCTCCTATCAATTCTGATCCTCACCTCCCCTTCCCACCCACTGTCCTTTCCCAGGCTCCCTCTCCTGTTTTTGCCCAGCCTATCCTCTCTCCGACTCCATTCTCTTCCCCGAGTCCTTTTGCTTTCCCCTCCACTACCTTACCCACTCCTTCTTGTGTCCGCCCTGCCCCCCCCCCCCACTTTTTCTGTGTCCTATCCCTCCATTGGCTCCCTCTTTTTTCTTTTACTCTCCTCCCTCCTTTTTCCCCCTCATCGGTATGTGAGCTCCTCCTCCCCCCCCCCCCTCCATTTGCCGCTGTGTCTCCTCTATAGTGCTGTTTTAAGTGAGTGTTCAGTGTTGTGTGTCCCCTGTCAGTGTTGTGAACAGACACCTACTGTACCTAGTTGTGTTTGTTATCTCATGTGAACAGAAACCAGATTGTCGCCATGTTTTTTAATTGTGCCTGTCTGCTTACTGTGTGCCTCCATCGCATTGTCAAACCCTTTTTTTATATTTTAACTTCCACAACTTTCCGCCGTTTTATAGTTTTTTAAATGTCACCGTTTTATCACCTGTTTTTATTGTTTGTTTATATTCTCATTATGTTTTTTTCACTTTTCTGTTGGGTGTAGAGCGGCCTATTACGCTGCTGCCAACCCGCCCCGCCTCTAGGGGTGGGGGAATCGAAATACAATAAAGGAAAAAAAAGTCTGGACGTTATTGTATGCTGAGGAGGACTGTAGTGAACCTGATTAAAATTCGAGACGGAACTACATAGGCAGTGGAGAACACTATGACTACTCAAGTTGACTTGCGCGTGTATGATGTGGTCACTGTGGCATCACTGTTTTTTTTTTTTTTTTTTTTTCGCCCTTTGATTTTCATCGTTTCACACATTCCGAAGATGTACGAAGTAAATCATTCTGTTTATTACCAACTTAATAACGTTTTGTCAGTACAAATATAATATCAAACATACTTCTTATCTACTGTGCCCGTAGCTCGTGATCTAGTGGTTCGCGTTGCTTCCTCTGGATCACGGGGTCCCGGGTTCGATGCTCGGCCGAGTCGAGGATTTTCTCCGGCCGGGGAGGGTGTTTGTGTTGTCCTCATCATCATGAAAACATTGGAGCTTCTATGGGCGCTGATGACCATGATATCGAGCGCCCCACAAACCAACGTCATCATCATCATCTTAGCGACTGTATCACATTGTATGCCAAATGAAGTTAGTGAGACAATGTGCGATGAAAGCACTTAGAAACCATGGGCATTACAGTTGTGGAATTGTAAGATGTAATAGGAGACTGTTGACAGAAATAATACCAAATTAAAATGAAGTTATCTCAGTCGTGGAAAGTTTCAATTTGCCTGAGGTCTGATATTGCTACTGTTTAATGGCAGAATAACAGAGCTTCCTGTCTGCTTCCTACTTAAAACAACGCAATATACGTTATATTTAGTGAAAGATGGCCATGTCCTGTCCTGAAGTAGTATGCTATTACAAGGACACAATAGTTACAGTCCACAGGTTAGATTAGACACTTGTCTTCTTAGCGCGCTGCTGAAGCGATCTATGACTGTTATGTTCAGTGGCAACCAAATTCTGTCTGGTTGCTGATGTACGTTATTAACATGAATATTATTTAGTTGTTACAGGTACCTATTTCTGAACCCAATATATTTTAAAAATGGTACTGTAAGTATTACGAATTCCTGCGATTGTGTGGAGAAAATCCCTTCAATTACTGAGACACTCGCTTCGTTTCATACTATATCTGTCTTCCTATGACCTACATAGTTCTCTGGACAATCAGTTTACAAACTGCCTCTTTTCTCTACCTTGCATAAGAATACGATGAACCACTATCTCTTCCACGGTAAGGAAGGATCTACGTGGGGATACCTGGCAGTTATCTGCTATATCTTTAAGCCCACACGAAAGCCATATTGGCTGTTATTCGACTGTGCTTGTTTGTAAATGTTAACCCCGGCGTTCCACACTGATGTCGTACAGGGTGCTGACGCATCCCTTCATCCTCATTTAGACTGATTCCTTCTCTTGGACTGCCCTCTTATTTCCATAAAATTGTTCGATCCGTTTGAACACTGGCTTGTTAATCACCAGGCTCTAATGTAACTGCTATGGTTCATACAAATTATCGGTTTAGTTGGTGAACGTTTTGCTGTAGTGAGAATTAACGCCAGCACTGTCTGTAACCAAGATCACATCAGTGCTTCGAAGATGCGTAACGCATGCTCTGACCGTCCACCACGAGACGACACAAGCGACGTTAGAGGCCGCAGGCAGCACGGACCTCTTCTCTTGCGCAGGCACGTGATCGAAACTAGGCATTGCGGCATCCTGGCATCAAGCAGTATGTAGGGCAGTGCTCAGACCAGACTAGACTGTTATTCACACCTGGATTCGCGATCCTAGGAGCTGTCAGCTATGGACTTCGAGTGTTTCTGGCCTCCTCGCTGAAGAAGATGAGGCTCTGTCGTCGTTACAGACTTACGGACTTGCAAATTCATTCCAGCGTAACTTTCAAATCCCTACACATTTAACTTAGACAATTTTGCGCCCTACAGGTCTTTGATTCTTTACTGTGTTTAATGAACTTAGTTTCAGTGATAATCTGAACCGCCTTCAGCCACTGTAATTATTATTGTTATTTTTCTGTAAGTGACTTATTTTATGTTTTCTTTCAGTCCACGTCACAGTAGATATGCTATTAATCTTTGATAAATAAACTTGTTCAGTGTTGCTGTTTGGATATTTTTGTGCCACCACCAGGGGACATATCATGTAGTAACCTACCTCTGACTGAATTACGTTCTGCAGTAAATACTTGACTCACCTTTTAATATTCTCCATTTTCTCGGAGAGAACTTCTTAATGGGACGATAGCTGGTATTATTTTAAAAACAAATAGCTCTTCCATGATCACACGTAACTCCTTTTTCTATTGGTTTAGTCACAATCGGTAAGCCCACCCACGATACTTTTACGAATCTAACATATAGATGGAACACATTTCACTGTTTATGATGTCGTATCTCCTGAATTATGTGCCGTACAGTGTTATGATTTTGCAGGTACATTCAGTGGTGTATGTGGACACCATCAGCAAAATGTTTTGGCGAATATATTTTGTATTAAAGACTTAATAAACCAAAACGTCATACCTGGTGCTTATGTTTTACTATCAAAAACGTTGTGAGCGACAAACTCTTCTCCTTAGAGTTTTCTCAGGGTGGAAGTGTCAGAGAAAAAAGTTTTGAAAAGGTTTTAAATTGGATGTAAAGTTTGTTTGAAGTCGGTAAATTCTATTACTCCGAAAACTTGAATGAATATAGCCTGGGTAATTTGCGTGCTGAGCGTTACGCTAGACATATACAACTTCTACGTCTCATACTTGAGTTATTGTGTTAAATCTTTAACTTAAAATTGTAGGTATTGAGCGGATTAGGACAAATTTTATATTTTCAATTTTGTTCAATAATTATATGAAATACAGAAAATGAAATTTTTGTGAAATAGGAGATACGTACCAAGGTTCAAATTTGCAGCTCACACACTGACTTTAACAATTACTGGAATGTGAATGTATTTTATAAAGTCACGTTTCGAAACGGAATAATGCCCATTAACGTTAACAAATGGCTCTGAGCACTATGGGACTCAACTGCTGAGGTCATTAGTCCCCTAGAACTTAGAACTAGTTAAACCTAACTAACCTAAGGACATCACAAACATCCATGCCCGAGGCAGGATTCGAACCTGCGACCGTAGCGGTCTGGCGGTTCCAGACTGCAGCGCCTTTAACCGCACGGCCACTTCGGCCGGCTAACGTTAACAAAATGGAAGTAGAGAAAATTATAATGTCAACAGTGTTGTATTTTTGGATTATAGTATAAGTAATCGACGAGCAATCATAGTTTGATGACTGTAAATCCCGGCAGTTTTCAACACTAATTTTTAAAAAAAAGTAAATAAGCACCCAATTTGGATTCTGAGAAAGAAAGTCAATGGATTTGTTACATGTTCACTTTTACTATTGCAGTTGGCTCTCCTTACATATTTTGTCCAGCTATTATACATTCTTTTATATACTTCATTATTGCGCCACATTTTCTTGGCCTACTTTTGTTCTATTTGTTTACAAAACTGAAGAGAGTTGTGGAAAGCAACCGAAATAATTATCGTGCTTTAATTGTTTAAGGATAAAAAGAAAAATGCGGTCCAGACATTAATTTTTTTATTTCATAAATTACCTTAAGGGCGCCGTCTTAACCTGACAATGTCAGGGTTCAGTAATTAGTGTTAACTGTTGGGCTATCTTACTCACTACCGATAGAGGCGCAGCACAACTCAGTTTGGACACGCATGAGAAAGGAAATCGGACGTACAGTCAGTGCCACAAGAAATTGTACGCCATAATTTTAAATGTAATGTCCGCAGCGATATCTCTGGCAGTGATCTCGAATCTGTAATCAATGCGCTTTTGCACAATGTATAGACGAACAGTGCAAGAGGTGAATGGTTTGTTTTGACCGTTGCAGTTTAAAATGAGTGCAAAATACCTGAGGCGCCACGGGGCAGTGTTCCTTTTAAATCATCAAAAGCGACCAAAGCTTCCGTATGGATCTGATGCTAAAATTCTTAGAAAGTCAAAAGCATTCGTTGCGAAGTGGGTCAAACGATATTTTCAGGTTGGAAAAGTGGATGATTTACCGGAAAGAAGGCTATGGTGCCCAGCTAAATCGATAATGGCTGCGATTGGATTAACTATTAGGTAATTGTGCAGTTACTAATAACATGTATTTTCGTGCAAACGTATATTTATAATGGTGTCTTTTATCTCATGGAGATAACGGCGCACACTTTCTTGTGGAACTGGCTGTATGTATTTCAAAGGCACCCCTGCCATCATAAATTGGAGGCAAGTCACAAAAGCAGCTATACATCGAGAAACAGCAATTGACAGGAAATTTTAGTAGTTTAAAACTGGTGGATTGACGGACAAACGATCGCATGCTGACCAGCAGCGATACACTTCACTTGTGCCATCTGCAGGTGGCGGGTATCCGCCTGTTTGAGTGTAAGGCGGTAGACGGTAGCGCCATGAAGGCGACACACAGCATAAAATACATTCTCAAAAAACGACTAACTGCGAAGGAGTTACGCAAGCTGGTCGCAGATTGATATTCACACAGGTATCCAAGGAAAACAGAAAACTGTAAACTTAGGAGGCCGACAGATGAATGTGTAACGCTGCAGTACAATTTCACTGCACAGCGTGCAAGGATAGTAAACAAGGGGCATGTCGATACCAGGGCATAAAGTCTTTGCGAATTTTATTTCTTGTACTCTGTTCGACAGTAACTGGGCGTCGCAGACAGGCGCGTGAATAATATACGCAGTTGTCAGCATTTGACGGATAGCTTGGCTCAAAGAAGCCAGTTGGAGTAATCGGCGAATCGCTCGCCATTTTAATAGGTGCGATGCCACTATTCGACAGTGTTGTTAGGAACGTGTGAACCACGGCCGAACACAGCGTCAAGAAGGAAGCGGTCCAACTAGAGAGGCTGTAGAACGTTAGGACCGAGCAATCGCCAGAGAGTCACTCAGGGCCCCGGAATCATTGTTATCATCCATTCCACGTGCAGCTGGTGCTTCAGCGCCCACAAGGACCATTACAAGGCAGCTCATAGGAAGGGAACTGAGGTCACGGTGCCACTCGCGCCGGCTACCATTCACCTCTGTACACTAAAAGCCAGTTTGCAACGGTGCCGGGCACATTCGGCCTGGAATCTCACTGACTGGAGTAGAATTGGCTTGAGTGATAAGTCCCGCTTCTAAATGAGCACCGATGAACAGCTGAGACGTGTCTGGAGACGCTCCAGAGAGCGCTGGGGTACTAACCTGACTGTCGACCGCCATGTCTCCCGGCAACCAACAGTGATGTTCTGCAGAGCCGTTTCTTTTCATAACAGGACCGACCTATGGCTGTCATCCGCAGCACCCTTGCAGCATAGATGTACGTCGACGATATTCTGTGCACCATTTCGCTGGCCCTGATGACATGCCATCCGGGTCTTATATTTCAGGAAGATAATGCCCACCCGCACACAGCGAGAGTTTCTACTGCAAGTCTTCGTGCTTGCCAAATCTTAACTTGGCCAGCAAGCAGATATGATATGAACCTCATATTATGAAACATCGTTAACACTGTACAGTCTACATATGTTAGGGCTGTTGGGAATTTTGTTAAGGGAGCAGACCGGAGTAATGCCTGATTTTTGTACCGATATTCACTATTTTTAATAAAATGACAAAAAATTACAAAACTGGCTTTCGACCTTTATTGCACATCCTTAAGATTGTATAATGTACCTCCTTCTTGGTGGAATGACTGGAACTGATCGGCTGTGGGACCCCCTCCGTCTAATAGGCGCTGCTCATGCGTGGTTGTTTACATCTTTGGGCGGATTTAGTGACATCTGTGAACAGTCAAATGTACTTAATCTGTGATACAGTGTCCACAGTCAATGTCTGTCTTCAGGATTTCTGGGAACCGGGGAGATGAAAAACTTTTTTTGTTGTGTGTTTTTTAACTTTCATGGCACTTTTTGTATGAATGACTCTTAAAAATGTGTTCTCTACGGAACAAAGAGAAAATAAAAAAATTAGGCTCAAAAAATTTCTGCCCAGTTCAATCCCCTTAATGGAGTAGAAACTGTTCGGCACTAAAAAATCTTTTACCTTCCTGTAAAACTATACTTTATTAGTAGCTAAACTCTTTATGATTGCCGCCATGTTACTGGAAATGTTTAATACTGAAGAACGTACACTTTCCTAGTCCAAAATATATGAATTTAAATCTTTCGTTAGTGTCTTCTTATTCCTAATCTTGATTTTGCAAATGGAGGAATTAGTTTGAGAGAACGCTATACTACTTACAAAAGATTGCTGTCCGCCCCCGGTAGCTGGGTCGGAGATTTTCTCCGCTCAGGGACTGGGTGTTGTGTTGTCCTAATCATCATCATTTCATCCCCATCGACGCGCAAGTCGCCGAAGTGGAGTCAAATCGAAAGACTTGCACTAGGCGAGTGGTCTTCTCACCGGGAGTCCCTCGTCACACGACATTATTATAATAAATTGCTCTCGGGGTTCTCAAAATAAAAATAAAAATTCGAATACGTCCCAAATATGAAAACCAATTGTTCATCTGAAAGTTTGATCTGCGTTCTATTTACTAAGGGTCATAGGTTTCGATACTTTATCTGAGTTTTCTTGTATCAGACACATAACAATATCGTTGTTTTTTTATTTCTATCACCGTAGAAAAGGAACACACAGCAGTCATGTGACACTGGTTCCCGTCGCTCTTTGCTTCCTCCTGGCTGCAGTCAACGAAGCACATCCCGCTGTAGTAGCGTATACCGTACAGCGCCCCTGGATTTCACTCTCTTCTGCGCCCACCAAGGGACGGGGCAGCCGTGCCTTGCACAGCAGAGCTAATAGCTGTCAGGACCCACCCCAGTCAGCTGCTCGATCCATACATCTGCTGAGTCAGGCAGGGTGTGCTCGTGACACATTTAATTACACCCCCACCCATCTAGTCAGCTAGTGACGTCGAATGAACTGGACTTGCTACATGGTCTTCAATATTCTTGCAGGTTTTATTCATATGTTCAGTTCAACATTTGAGATTTCCCTCTCGATCCATTTTTAATAGTCACCAGTCTTCTGACTGGTTTGATGCGACCCGTTACGAATTCCTCTTCTGCGCCAGCTCCTCATCTCGGAGAAGCTCTTGCACTCAAAATCCTCAATTACTTGTTGGAATTCCCATCTCTATCTTCCTCTATAGTTTTTACCCTCTACAGCTCTCTCTATGGATGTCTTAACAAATGTCGTCTCATTATCTCCCTTCTTCGTGTCAATGTTTTCCATACATTTCTTTCTTCGGCAATTTCAACTTGCGAATGTGCCATTTTAGCAGCAGAAACCGATCTAACAACTGTGCGAGACACTTGTTGTCTTATATAATCGTTGACGACCGCAGCGCCGTATTCTGCCTGTTTACATATTTCTATATTTCAATACGCATCCTATACCAGTTTGTTTGGCTCTTCAGTGTATCCGCAATGAATGGCTGTCTTAATTAAAAGTGAAGTCTTTTGTCATACTCAAGAAGGTTTACCAGACTATAACATAAATACGACAACGTGGCAGTGGGAATAGTTGTTAAATGAAACACAGTTGACATTCAGTTATATGATTTCATTAACAAATTTTTGTATTTTCAGTAGCAGTTACACAGAATTTTATGTTTATTACCTCTAGATCTAGTGGTTGCTGAAGCAGCCAGACGTCTTATGTTGACAAAATTTCTAAAGATGTTCTGAGTTCGACATAGATGTTTGTAGCTCCGTCACAGAGGAAGTAAAAGGTTACTGTCTCGCCAGTTTGGAACTAAGAGCTACTGCCTTCTACTATCTACAGTGCGCCGACATTTTCATAGAGCAAGTGACCAAATGCACCGTTCATCACCTCATCATTGCCCTTGTGATGACTGACTAATACAGATAATTCGGAATGTAGACAACAAAATTATGTAGATGCTGCGTGAATTTCCCCTATCTGTAAACATATATTTGATAACTCGATGACACACCAATGTGAAATTCATGCAGAATCTTTGATTGGTATACCACGAATATATCAAGCGAATCTTGTAAGATAATTCTCTGTCATTCCACGAAGTAATAAAACTATCACAGCGTCACCAGACATGTTCCACTATGTTGTCACCTTAGTCCTAGCAGGGCAATGATGTTTCTACAGGTAATGTCTTTCTTTAGTGCGCTAACAATTCAGGACTGCATCTTGCATATCAGCGATGCAGCGGCTTAATTACTTTTCTTACGATGTCATGAGCAGTATTCTAGTATCTATGGTGAGGTAGAAGATTGGAATGTCGCATATACCATTGCAGTACATGCGGAAGATAATAAACACCCATTTCATTGACATCGACATGTAGCACGACGTGTGAACAAACACTTTGTTCCAGTGTTATGACATATCCCGAAATATATTAGCTATTGACATCTAAACCAGCATGGATTTGGAAAGCATCACACAGCTGGCATTTTATTCGCAAGACGTACTGCGTACAGGCTCTCGAATTGACTCTGTATTTATAGGGTTCCAAAAAGACTTTCGATATCATTCCTCATAAACTGCTTCCAACCACATTGTTTTCCTATGGATTGTCGTCTCAGTCATTCGATTGGATTCGTCTGAAAGGTCACAGTTACCAGTAACTGATGGGACGTCACCGTGTGAAACGGAAGTGATGAGTGTGATTCAGGAAGTAAACAGACGTAGACCTACTATTTCTTATATAAGCTACTTCGCAAAAGATCGGAACTCTTAGATTTGGGGCAGGTATGGCTGCCGTCTAGCAAACTTCCAAGAAGAGCAAAGCGAATTGCAAAATGATGTTGAAAATGTATCTTCACAGTGCAAAGTGTGACAATTGACCCTAAACAATAAAATGTGTGAGATTCTCCACATGAATACGAAACCAATTCCGTTAAAATTCGCTTACAAGAGAGATCTACCACATTTAAAGGTTGTCGAATCATCTAAATATCTGGCAGCTATGATCAAAAACAACTTAAACTGGAACCGTCATATGGAAAATATTGTGGGGAAGGAAACCCAGAGACTGCGTTTTATTCGTAGAATATGGAGAAGATGCAACAAATCAATAAAAGTGACCGCCTACAACACACTTCTTCGTTCTCTTCGTATGTATTCCTGCTCATATGGGGTGCCTACGAGGTAGGACCGACGGAAGATATTGAAAAAGGTCAAATAAGGGAAGCTCGTTTTGTATTATCACGAAATAGGGGATATTGTGTCACGAGATATGGTAAACGATTGTGGATGGAAATCATTGAAACGTAGAGGTTTTATTTTGCGTCAAGATGTTTTCTCTACATTCCAGTCGTCAACCACCTCCGCTGAATGCTATGATATTTTGTTTACCCCGATATACATAGGAGACATGACTATTGTGATAAGAGACATCAGTACTTTCACCGTAAGATTTAGTTGTTCATTATTGTCATGCACCTTTTGAGAGTGGAACTGTAGAGAAATAATGGTTCATATGGCTCTGAGCACTATGGGACTTAACATCTGAGGTCATCAGTCCCCTAGAACTTAGAACTACTTAAACCTAACTAACCTAAGAACATCACACACATCCATGCCCGAGGCAGGAATCGAACCTGCGACCGTAGCCGTCGCGCAGTTCCAGACTGAAGCGCCTAGAGAAATAGTGTGACAGTGGTTCAAAGAACCCCGTGCCAAGCCGTTCAATGTGAGTCGCAGAGAATTCATGTAGATGTGGATGCAGTTGTCAAGGGAGGCTAGCAGGAAGGACGGAGGGATCTATGACTGTATAGGACTGCAGAAGTGCAAAATAAAATAGTGAAAAGCTTGCAAAGTATTCCTTACTTAGACGTGGGCCACAGTTCGTTTTATCTAGGACAGAGGAAGAATGGATTATTGGCAAAGGGATGTAAAAGAACACTTTCATAGGTTTTGATAGGAATGATAAAGGACAGTAAAGAAAGCAGAAAGTAAATGAAAACCGCTAAATTTGTTTGTAACGTTCTGGGAGAACGGAGTAGAAGGGCAATTGAGTTGATGGTGTGAGTGAGGCGAGAGAGAGTGACAGAGAGAATGGAGGAGAAATTAACAATGAATAAATGTAAGACGAAATAGTTTGCATAATTTTTCGAGTACGGAGGATGTATTAATGGATGGAGGGAAAGAGATAGATGTATTTGAAATAACACAAAGCACTTTGAAAGCGTCCATCTGAACTAATTACATTTTTCCCACGATGCATTCTGTTGGAGCTCCGCAAATGCCTTCCGGTCTAAAACATTGTATTCGCTGAGTTCCTGTTTCACAGCAGGTCGTCGCATGTGCAGTCCAGCGCCCCTCAGCCTTCAGCGAATGGTTGTTGGAGTCAGGGAAGTTGGTCTCCAGCCGCAAATGCTACGTGTTCAGAAAGGGATTTCGTGTGCTCTTAGACACTAGCTCCCTGTCCTCGTGCCGTGAACTCACTCTCCTCCTGCTTGAACCAGGAGCTCTGTTGGTAGCGCCTCTTTCGAGGTTGTTCCGCCACCATCTCTTTCCAATGGTATGTGGGACGTCATACCTCCTGGCAGCTTCTATGATGGAACATCTACCTCCTTCAAATAGAGCGACGACTCTGTCTCGAGTTGACCTCTCCCAATGAGTCATTACAACAAATGCCCTGATGTGTATTTCTTCTTGCCACTCTTACAGCGTTGCCAGGAGAGGAAGTACACGTATTTACGTGAAAAGGAGCGCCAGAGGCAGAGCCATGCGCTGCGACCACGCTGGCCCTTCTCGGGTAAAAGAAATCGTCGTCTGCTTAAAATCGTTAAAAATCCTCAGAATCCTATGTCTGTTGGTTTATGGACCAAATATCATTATGTTACATTTAATTTTGAGTATAGAGGTGGAAAAAGTGATTCAAATTTTGTTAAGTTCACAGAATTGGCTTCGTTTAATATGTCTGGTCGGGTTAAGAATGTCATGTGTTTGTATGACAGAGTAATATATTCTAAAACAGTAACTGATATGTATGGGTTTACAGTAAAATACTTTTATTATCAGAAACCGCCTTCGAAAGTCGAATCTGAGGAAATCGAGACAGAAATTGATAAAGTTAAAGAATCAGCTTATCAGAGGAGGCTGAATACAGCTTTGGATATGCTGTCAAATTGAAAACTTAAAGACCTTGTCGATTCCACTGAACTGCTTATTGTATCTGAACCTGCTGATACTGTTTATGTTAGTATTAGTATGCTGAAGTACTTGGTTCACATTTTACATATAATAATGATAATGCTATTTGGAAGAGGCTGCACAATGAAACCAGATTTAGATTTGATAATTATTTTAAAGCTAAGCATGCAGTTCGTATTGATGAAGTTCTTAAAGCTCTCGATCGCTTCGGTCTCGCTTCAGCACCAGACTGCAGCTGGCCGGCCAGCCCGTGGAATCTCCTACCTGTCGAGACACCGCCTAGTACAGACTCAGGACGCAAAGCCAGCCTCATCCCTTGAAGGATAACACGTTTCGTCTACCTCGCCCTAGTCTGTAATATTAACTAACGCAAATAGAGCTATTTTGCTATAACATGAGCAGGGACATCTACTTTTAACGGAAAATAAGTTAAAGAATACACTCATGATAAACGTAGCGACCACAAAATATTTCAACTGCCTAGCAATCGCACAACATAGGAAACTATTCTTTCCTGCAAGCGCTCTGCATTAGATTTAACCTTAAGAAAATACGTATTCTAGCAAGATATGTAAATGGATTTTAAAAGAAAATGGCTTTAATTGCAACTTTGCCAATTAATTGTGTGTATATAGTATATCATTCACATTTTGTGCGCTTATAACGTATACCCAATGTCTTTGAAACAATAAGTGCTGTACTACGGATATTATGTTCCGCTGAGGCACTGTATTTACATAGCAATGGTAGACGATTACTCCGCAATTCACAATTAAGCGTTTCGTAAAGGGTTCACAGAATCATTTCAGTTTCTCGGGCATTCCACTCATGTACGAAGCGAGAGAAAAACGAATATTAAAATCTTTGCGTGCGATCTCTAATTTCTCTATTGTTATTACAATTGTAACATCATCCCTTGTACGGCGTTGCCAACAAAAACGGTTTGTATTCAGAGGACAAAGATGGTCGCTAAAACGCCATAGAAATAAAGCGCCTCAGTGAAAAATGTTTGTTTTAATATTGCGTCCCCAACACGTCCCACTGCCCCCTCAACCTCAAAACTCAACGGAAAAAAAAGAAAAAGAAAACATTTGCGACACTCTCCCCCCTAATTCGCTATACCACAAAATCAGCTGCGCTGCCTTCCTTCAACGTTTACGATGTTCTCCGTCAGTGCCTTCAGATAATGATCGCACAGTGTTCAGTAATATTTCAGAAGAGGTCGGACAACCGTGTGTTGGCGTATGCCTTCGCCAGCACACCGGTTGGCGACAGGACACGTTGTACATCAGGCGCTGAGTTAGGCACGCCTATGACAAGAGTAGACCAAGACACGCCCCCAGCCTACACGCCGACAATGCCATCTGGGCAGCGTGCATATAGGCCGCAGCCGCCGACCGAGCTGTCTCAATCTCAGTACCTCAGTACGTCACATCGGGACTCAGTTCGCATTACAACTCAACAAGTCGCATTGTGCTCTGGTCTTCCACAGTGATAGTCATCGTCTCGCACCTTAGTTAACTGTGAGGGAACGTAGTCAATGTACATAGTGGTGATGTGGACGACGGGCATAATTGAAGTTAAGTACTCAGTTGCAATAAAGTATATTTTAATCACGTGTACATTTAGTAAAGTAGTGAGAGGAAACCTGCACCCACCTATTATACGACCCTCTCCTCACCCAGCCAGCAATCACAGAATATTACAAGAGGGCACTGCCACAACAAACCATAGTGCTGGCGTAGTAGATTTCTTGGGTCTTCCAAGGGTTGTGTCAATAGCGCAACATTTGTTTCGCCTCTGTCACAACATGTGGACGTTGTAGCGCAATCGTCAACTGAAGGCAAGAGTCGTATGAAGGTCAATTGATACATTTGCCAGTTATCGGGTGCGCTGTCATTGACCATGGTACTAAATCGCAGAAACGTCCTTCTCAAAGCCTGTTTGTATTCCTGAATACGGTGATTAATTTATTTCAAAACGATCGTGGTTGAAGCGATACAACTTGACTTTCTCGATAGCATTCACTCCATACAGGGCACAGATGTTTTGTTGTTTTGTTGTTGTGGCCTTCAGTCCAGAGACTAGTTTGATGCAGCTCTCCATGCTACTCTATCCTGTGCAAGCTTCTTCATCTCAGAGTACCTACTGCAACCTACATCCCTGTGAATCTGCTTAGTGTATTCATCTCTTGGTCTCCCGCTACGATTTTTACCCTCCACGCTCTCCTCCAATACAAAATTGGTGATCCCTTGATACCTCATAACTTGTCCTACCAACCGATCACTTCTTCTAGTTGTGACATAAATTTCTATTCTCCTCAATTTTGTTCAATACCTCCTCATTAGTTATGTGATCCACCCATCTAACCTTCAGCATTCTTCTTCTTCTGTAGCACCACATTTCTAAAGCTTCTATTCTCTTCTTGTCCAAACTATTTATAGTCTATGTTTCACTTCCATATTTCTCTACCTCGTGATGACTGGGTGTTGTGTGTTGTCTTTAGGTTAGTTAGGTTTAAGTAGTTCTAAGTTCTAGGGGACTGATGACCATAGATGTTAAGTCCCATAGTGCTCAGAGCCCTTTGAACCATCACTTCCATACATGGCTACACTCCATACAAATACTTTCAGAAACGACTTCCTGACACTTAAATCTATACTCGCCGTTAACAAATTTCTCTTCTTCAGAAACGCTTTTCTTGCCATTGCCAGTCTACATTTGATATCCACTCTCCTTCGACATCATAAGTTGTTTTGCACCCCAAATAGCAAAACTCATTTACTACTTTAAGCGTCTCATTACCTACTCTAATTCCCTCGGCATCACCCGATTTAATTCGACTACATTCCATTATCCTCGTTTTGCTTTTGGTGATGTTCACATTATACCCTCCTTTCAAGACACTGTCCATTCCGTTCAGCTGCTCTTTCAGGTCCTTTGCTGTCTCTGACAGAATTACAATGTCATCGGCGAATCTAAAATTTTTATTTCTTCTCCCTGGATTTTAATACCTACTCCGAATTTTTCTTTTGTTTCCTTTACTGCTTGCTCAATATACAGATTGAATAACATCTGGGATAGGTTACAACCCTGTCTAATTCCCTACCCAACCACTGCTTTCCTTTCACGCCCCTCGTCTCTTATAACTGCCATCTGGTTTCTGTACAAATTGCAAATAGCCTTTCGCTCCCTGTATTTTACACCTGCCACCTTCAAAAATTTGAAAGAGAGTATTCGAGTCAACATTGTCAAAAGTTTTCTCTAAGCCTACAAATGCTAGAAGCGTAGGTTTACCTTTCCTTAATCTATGTTCTAAGATACGTCATAGAGGTAGTATTGCCTCACGTGTTCCGACATTTCTACGGTATCCAAACTGATCTTTCCCGAGGTCGGCTTCTACCACTTTTTCCATTCGAGATGTTTTGTATTGCCCTCTTATTAAACTAAAACAAAACATAATGTCACGAATTTTAGACTTCACTCCGCTTTAGGCTCCTTTTTGGAATGCATAAACGACGCTTCTGATAGCGCCATAAATTAGAAATATTCCAGTTGCCATAGCACGAGTTACGCTACAAGCTTGAAAAAAATAAGACCACAGTTAAATATGCTTGTAGCAACATGCCAAACAAAATCGCTACAGAACATGCTGAACCATAGTATTATATCATACGCAACGTTACACAATGTTTTAGTTGCCAATTCGAGACCATAAGGTTCGCTGGCGATCACAGGCTGAATGCCCGATGTGTGCGACCATCTCGGCTGACGCCGGTCTGTATCAAGCGGCCGCTGGCCGATGGCGCTGAAATTGGTCTTACTGTGACAGGTACCCACCGAGCCCTTTCACAAACATGTTTCCGCAAGAATTTTCCGTTACTGGCTGGTTAGAGAAAGAACGAAACTGTCTCTGACGTTCTATCAGACAGACGGCATACGGCTTAAAACAGAAACGAAAAGGATGGGTCTGATATCACGGCTTTGCTTTCGCACTGCACGACATTGATTACTAGACTACGAATAGGTTATTCACAACAACAGCTCAAGTGGAAGTCAACATTTCTTGTACCTTGTGCTACATACCCCATTATGACAAAAGCATGACGGTGACACGTGTGAAATTCGGTGGCTGGTTGGACTGAGGTTATCTTGTAGTGACTAAGGTACGGGCTCCAATCCCACTGGGGGTACCAGAATTTAGCAGCCACAAACGTACCATCTTCACCTTCAATAACGTCAAGTAAGGAACGCAGTACTGTGCCATATTTCCAAATCAACATTAAACCCGTCCATTCGGTACTGACTGGAACAGAGTGAGATTAGTTTTGGCTGTCAGAGGCAAAAGTTGCTGTTTCCAGAAACTCTGTCTCTTGTAAGGTTTCTTACAGTAGTAATGCTATTTTAGTTCACGAACTAATCATCATGTAAGGTCATCTTCATTTCTTATTTTAAGTGGCCTCGAGACAATGAAAATATTGGCAGTGGGCTGGAATTCGATCTCCAATTCCAATTTTTCGTTGGATTTGAACCTTTCGAGATGATACTGTCCCATCATTTTGTTGCTTCCTCACTGTGTCAAACCCCTTCAGATCTCTACGAACGGCGCGATCTTAGCTACTGGTGAAAGGGAATTTGGCAGTTGACGTATCTTCGTGATGGGTCAATAACAACGCGGGGTTGGAGCCCCATGCAGCACAGAACTATTCGTTGCATTACCTCGAGCCCAACATCTACATCTACATCCATACTCCGCAAGCCACCTGACGATGTGTGGCGGAGGGTACCCTGAGTACCTCTATCGGTTCTCCCATCTATTCCAGTCTCGTATTGTTCGTGGAAAGAAGTATTGTCGGTATGCTTCTGTGTGGGCTCTAATCTCTCTGATTTTGTCCTCATGGTCTCTTCGCGAGATATACGTATGAGGGAGCAATATACTGCTTGACTCTTCGGTGAAGGTATGTTCTCGAAACTTTAACAAAAGCCCGTACCGAGCTACTGAGCGTCTCTCCTGCAGAGTCTTCCACTGTAGTTTATCTATCATCTCCGTAACGCTTTCGCGATTATTAAATGATCCTCTAACGAAGCGCTCTGCTCTCCGTTGGATCTTCTCTATCTCTTCTATCAATCCTATCTGGTACGGATCCCACACTGTTGAGCAGCATTCAAACAGTGGGCGAACAAGCGTACTGTAACCTACTTCCATTGTTTTAGGATTGCATTTCCTTAGGATTCTTCCAATGAATCTCAGTCTGGCATCTGCTTTACCGACGATCAACTTTATATGATCATTCCATTTTAAATCACTCCTAATGCGTACTCCCAGATAATTTATGGAATTAACTGCTTCCAGTTGCTGACCTGCTATTTTGTAGTTAAATGATAAGGAAACTATCTTTCTATGTATTCGCAGCACATTACACTTGTCTACATTAAGATTCAATTGCCATTCCCTCCACCATGCGTCTATTCGCAGCAGATCCTCCTGCATTTCAGTACAATTTTCCATTGTTACAACCTCTCGATTCACCACAGCATCATCTGCAAAAAGCCTCAGCGAACTTCCGATGTCATCCACAAGGTCATTTATGTATATTGTGAATAGCAACTGTCCTATGACACTCCCCTGCGGCACACCTGAGATCACTCTTACTTCGGAAGACTTCTCTCCATTGAGAATGATGTGCTGCGTTCTGTTATCTAGGAACTCTTCAATCCAATCACATGTGCACATCTCACCAGTCATGAAGAAACAATAACTATTTCATGTCTATTCGTAGCTATAAAACAATAGCGAAAAGTACCGGGTTCGTATCCCTGCCAGGCAAAAATCATTTGTATCGTCATTTCAGGTTCCATATCATGGTATTGGTGGACATCTGACTGTGCTTATTTAGCAGCTCATAGAGATACTGGATTCTACTCCCTGTCCATCACCAAAACTTTACTTCATGGCGTTTCACACTTGTACGTTGCCCTTTATTACATACCTTTTACGGTAAATTCTCAGGGGCAATATGAGCTTCATGGGGTTCCCAGTGCAGTGCTACACGTATCGTCACTCATCTCCAGGTTCGGACATTTGGTCTTGTCCTGATACAGGTGAAAACTTCGGTATATTACGTCAATTTATGCCTAGTTGTGTCTCGATCAGACATGCAAACTTTTTTTTGTTAACAGTGGGTTCAAATTTGTATCTTGAACAACAACTCGTCATCTCAGTTAATGGGTGTGATATGACTTCCGCAGTGTCAGTTATTGTAATGACGTTTAATTTAAAAGGGTTGGGGAACTGTCTCATCTCTAATAAAGTGTTTTCTAATATTTGTTGTATGGTGGTATTAGTTTGCATCTGGACTGATTCCCATGATGCGCAGTGTTCTCTAGTAATCTCTTCTGTTAACCAGTGCGTGTAGTGAAACGACTGTACCCCACAGGTTTTTTAGCGTTTAAAGGGCCTGCGAGAAGCTATCGTATCTTGGTTGAATTCAGAAATGGCCCACTAATTTTTGCTCTCAAGTATACCTCAAATATGCATCTGTGTATCAGCAAATTCTCGAAATAAAAAGTCTTCGTTACTGACGATTCCACAATTGTCAGCTATGTTTTTCTGTACGTTAAAGACTCATAATAACTCAGCCACACGCATAAAACGTGGCTCTCGTCGACTAGATAATTAGTTAGATACTACAGGGTAATGGATGTATGTGAATACCGGCAAACGCTTAACATTCGTTTTGTTCTGAGCGTCGCTATTACTCACGCAACGAGCTTTCTGAATGGCTTTTTGAAATGACTGCCTGTTGCCCGTGCATTCACGAGTACGGAGCGCTGCCTAGCGGAGATAATTGCAGACAAAGCGTCCAGTCTGGCCTCAAAATTCCCATTTGATTTCTCGCTGTATGCGTGCAGTAAATGTATTCCAGTTTGCTTATCTTTTTCATTGGGGTTCGGCGTCAATTTCAGTTCTTCAGTTACTCGTTACGGTATGAATAAGCTTTACGGAAATAGCCCTGATAAAAAAGACATTAAAAGCAGGAGTAATATTTTCGGCGGTGAATGTCTGAATACCGAATAATTCTCTTCTTTGTATTTGCAGTTGGCTAAAAGTATCGAATGACTGTGCTTAATTACAAGAATAAATGTCATTTTCATACGCTAAACGCACTCCCACTTCTGAATCAATACAGCCTCGAGTATCGGTTTTCGATGAGGACCCTCAGTCGTGGAAGCTTCTTTTTACATTCGACTACTCTACCAACTCTAAATTTGTCTTCCTACTTCCTTGTTCTATTCCCGAGGGCTGCGCGCTGTCTTGACGGTTTCAATTATTTAAGTACTTTATTTAAGATATTTTTATATTTTTTATTTCATCTTATCACCACCTGTAAATTGTTTCACGCACTTAAACTGTAACAGCTGTTAAAACATCTTACCTAATCACACACTTTAAGCCAAACAGAAGGACACAGCATGAGTGAATTGTCCGAATGGAACGGAAATCGGTAGATGTGATGGACAACACTTGGTTGACACTCGTGGCAGCCTTACATCACGGTGGTATGTCCACGATATCCTACGCCCTTTTCTTCCCTCCATGACAAGTCGTCCTGGACTTATTTTTCAGCAAGATAATGCCTGCCCGCTCACGGTGAGAGTTCCTAATGCTTAGCCTCGAGTTTTCCCAATCCTGTCAGCAAGGTCTATTCCCAATTAACAACGTTTGGAGCGTTATGAACAGGGCCCTCCACGTACCTTGGGATTTTGACGATGTAGCACGCCACTAGGGCATAATTCGGTACGATATCGCTCATATCCCCGAGGAGAGTATCGAACAACCCTACTTAATCAGTTCCAAGCTGAACAGCTGCTTGTGTAAGTACCAGAGGTTGACCACCGCGCTATTGACTTGTTCAATTTGTAAACCTCTTTCTGTTGAATAAATCATCCAATTTTTCCAAATTTTTAATCATTTGATTGTGTGTACGTGTATATCATATCTACCGATCCCTTCGTGGTGCGTTGGCTTCGAACTGAGAGCCAATGTCCAGCAAAGACGTGCCTCGAGATCTCCCCAGACAGTGGTGGGCTACCAACCTGACTATCCATCGCCATATGGCTGATAATCCGGAGTGATGGTCTTGAGTGCCATTTATTTTAATGGCAGGAGATCTTTGGTTTTCTTTCGCGACACCCTTGTAGCACAGCAGTGGGTCGACGATATTCTACACCCAGTTTTTTTGCACTTCATGGCAAGCCATCCTGGGCTTATTTTTCAGCAGGATATCACCCTCCCGCACCTGGCGAGAGTTTCTGTTGGTTGTCTTCAAACTTTCCAAATCCTGCACAGGTCGGCAAAGCCGCCTGATCTCTCCCCAACAGACAATGTTTGGAGCCTTATGGACAGGGCCCTCCACCTGTCTCGAGATTTTGACGGTCTAACAAGCCATTTGGACAGAATTTGGGACGATATCCCTCTTATGCATCCCATTGAGGTATATCAACAACACCTGTTGGCAGCTGAGGGTTTCGATTAATTATGGTTCAAATGGCACTAAGCACTATGGGTCTTAACATCGGAGGTCATCAGTCCCCTAGAACTAAGAACTAATTAAACATAACTAACCTAAGGACATCACACACATCCATGCCCGAGGCTGAATTCGAACCTGCGACCGTAGCGGTCGCGCGTTTCCAGATTGAAGCTCCTAGAACCGCTCGGCTATTCCGGCCGGCTGCATGTTAAGCGCACAATGCACAATGCACTCTACTGATCAAGCGAGTGGAGCAGCCCAGTAAGCGTGTTAGCCTGACAAAGGACCGCGGCACTGTTCTCGTATGCCTGGATGTTGCAGCGACGGCAGCGAGGGACGAGAGCAGACGTGCCATCTCCCCACACGAGGCGCCAAGTTGGAAGGGAAAATTTTCTCCGTGGTCGGCAACTTCTTCTCCACCTCGCCCCTGGTGAACCAGCTGCGCGACCTCATGGTGAGTACTCGCTACCGCACCTGCAACATCACCAGCACTGTCCGCTGCAGCCGACGGCGTCAGCCCATCTGCACCCGTGGCTGCAAGTGCACGCTTAGAAATCAGCTGGTGCATCGCACGGAACATAACGTGCTCCACGTCACGATTTGAGACCACAGCGCTCTACAGCGGCAGTGGTCGGCATTACATGACTGACAGATCACACAGTGTGTGAAACTGTTATGTTAGATCTATTAAAAAGCACATTTCCTCCGTCGTCCATAGCCTAGACATGTTGTTCTGTATGTACTAAACATAAACAAAAATTTTAGTATCCTACGGCAAAAAGAAAGATTTCATGTCTGGTTAGTAAGATAGCAGCTTATTAAGGCTCAATTACAAATTATACTATTATATTTATTACGGTATTCCACACAAGATAAAAATTATTTCATCATTCGAAGTCTGAGTAAAGTCCTAAGATCATTCTTACTGGATCACTGTTTTTATTCTGTAACAGACCTTTCAGAACATGTGAGTACAAGACTTTAAGCAAGAAAATGGAAAACATCTTACTCTAAGTTGTGCAAGGTTTCTTGTAGGTAAAGTCAAAAAATCATTTATTTATCGCAATGCTATTGATAAATTTCCTGTAGTTAACGTAATGCGCGAGCGTGGGAGCGCGGGCTAGAGCTGTGCGGTTGTCCACCTTTGCGCGCTCGCTCGTGTGTGTGTGTGTGTGTGTGTGTGTGTGTGTGTGTGTGTGTGTGTGTGTGTGTGTGTGTTTCATTGCATGTTCACGAAATCGAACAAACTCACTCCTGAGAGAGAACGCTCTTATACATACATAACACCTAATATTATAGGTAATACTACTATTACATTATTAAGAAAGCCCCACAATCTCTTAGAAAACGTGAAGGTGAACAAACAAAATAGAGATTCCAGGATGAGAAGGAACTAGCTTTGACAGTGTAACTCCCCACACCCACCCACAACATCACCCCGGACGTACCCATACACGTCTTTTGTGTTATAGTGTCCTGATGCCTTCTACTGCCGATATCTCATTTACTGAAACTTATTGCAAATAAATCACACCAAAATGACAAGTTTATGATATGTCTTCAGTGCACCATTGCCTCGCAGTGCATTACTATCATATCACGCAAGTTACAATAGGAAAAAAAATACTAAATTACTTTAATTCTCAAACATTCCCCGCCAATTCGTTACAACAAATCATACCAACAACGACGCGGTTTTGAGAGGTCCTCAGCGTGCTGGTGCTTTGAAACAGCATACATTGGTGAGACGTAAACTATACCACAAAGCCAACCGAATAAGGGCTTCAGCCCAATACGACGACGTCCAATATGACGTCTCCCATTTCTGCTTGTGACGTAGAATGCATCTTGTAATTCGCTGGCCAATCCGTGGTCTAGGGGTAGCGTTTTTGAATAACAATCATCAAAACATCCTGGATTCCGGGTCTGAACTCCGCCACCGCTTAATTTTGAATAAAAACATCAGAACCGGCAGCCGAAAACTTCCGGCATAAGAAGTCACCCTCATTCTGGCAACGGTCTTGCCAGAGCGGCCGGAGGAGTGAACTGAATTCGGGGCACTCTCTTGCCCTTGGGGGTGGAAAACTGCCCCTACAAGGAGGAAGAATCATAAATCATCAACAGCATGAGGATGCGGAAAGTAATGGAAACCACTGCATTGAAAACACATAACGTGTATCCGCAGCACATGTGGCCTGTAACTGAAAAAGCGTCATGGTGATCTCTCCATTGGCAAAAGATTCCAGAACAGTCTCCCAAACGGATCTCCGGGAGGGGACGGCCAAGGGAGAGGTGACCATAAGAAAAAAAAAACTTTATAACCAACGAAAGGATAACGTTCTACGAATCGCGGCGTGGAATGTCGGAAGGTTGAACGTGGTAGGGAAGCTGTAAAATCTGATGAAGGAAATGGAAAGGCTCAATCTAGATACAGTGTGAGTCATTGAAATGAAATGGAAAGAAAACAAGGATTTCTGGCCAGATTAGCACAAGGTAATATCGACAACGGCGGGAAACGATGAGAAGGACTCCTTATGATTTGGAAGGTGGATCAGAGTTACTGTGAACAGTTCGGTAATAGGATTGTTCTCATCCGAATCGACGGCAAATCAACACCGATAACGACAGTTCAGGGATACATGCCGACGTCGCAAGCCCAAAATGAAGAAATACAGGAAATCTGAGAATACTGAAGGCATAATTCAGTACGCAATGGGAGATAAAAATCTAATAGTCATGGAGGAGTGGAATGCGTTTGTTCGAGAGGGAGTAAAAGAAAGGGTTACGGGAGAATATTGGCTTGGTACTAGGAATGAGAGAGAAGAAAGATTTAGTTCTCCAATAAATTTCAGTTCGTAATAGCGAGCACTCTGTTCAAAAATCACAAGAGACGTCTAGAGACAGAGCAAGAATTCAATTAGATTACATCATGGTCAGGCAGAGGTTCCGAAATGTGAGGTGTGACCAGAAGAGATATAGACTCAGATCAGAATTTAGTATTGATGAACAGTAGACTGACGGAAGTACTAGGAATGAAGACGTACGCTTGAAAGTCTCCAAGGTTATAGGTACTGTGATAAGGAATAGCTCAGTAGGCAGATCAGTTGAAGAGCAATGTGCATCTCTAAAAAGAGCGAACACAGATTTTTGAAATAAAACTGTCGGTAAAAGGAAGGTAACCGCGAAAGAACCATGGGTAGAAGAAGAAATACTTCAGTTGATTGATGAAAGAAGGAAGTACAAAGATTTTCAGGAAATTCAGGAATACAGAAACACAAGTCACTTAGGAATGAAATAAACAGGAAGTGAAGGGAAGCTAAGGCGAAAAGGCTGCGTGGAAAACGTGAAAATAATCGAAAACGAAATGATTGTCGGGAGGACTGATTCAGCGTTTAGGCAAGTGAAAAGAACCTTCGCTGAAACTAAAAGCAAGGGTGGTAACATTAAGAGTGCAACGGGAATCCCACAGTTAAACACAGAGGAGAGAGCGAATAGGTAGGAAGAATACATTGAAGGTGTCTATGAGAAGGAAGACTTGCCAGATGACACGATGGAAGATGAAACATAGTCGGTGTAGAAGACACAGTGGATCCAGTATTAGAATCAGAAAATGAAAGAGCTCTGAAAGACTTAATGTGGTGTCACCGGCAGACACCACACTTGCTAGGTGGTAGCCTTTAAATCGGCCGCGGTCCGGTAGTATACGTCGGACCCGCGTTTCGCCACTGTCAGTGATTGCAGACCGAACGCCGCCACACGGCAGGTCTAGAGAGACTTCCTAGGACTCGCCCCAGTTGTACAGCCGACTTTGCTAGCGATGGTTCACTGACAAATTACGCTCTCATTTGCCGAGACGATAGTATGCATAGCCTTCAGCTACGTCATTTGCTACGACCTAGCAAGGCGCCATTATCATTTGCTATTTATCTTGTGATGCATGTACCGTCAGACCGATGTTCACCAATTATGGATTAAAGTTAAGTATTCCAACATCTACGTACTTTATTTGCTAGACTCAAATCCTTTAACTGTTCCAGACCTCACGCCATCCTGCGTGAGCTTAAACGCGTGCCTTTCGGCTACCCTTCATTGTGGATTGGCTGTCTTGCCAGTCCACAACACTTAAAATCAAATGAGACAGGGGGGATGGATAACATTCCATCAGAATTTCTAAAACAATTGGGGGAAGTGGCAACAAAACAAATATTCATGTTGATGGGTAGAAACTATGAGTCTCGCGACATAACATCTGACTTTCGGGAAAACATGATCCACACATTTCCGAAAACTCCAACAGCCGACAAGTGCGAGAATTATCGCACAATCAGGTGAACAGCTCATGCATCCAAGTTGCTGACAAGAACAATATACAGAAGAATGTAAAACAGAATTGAGGATGTGTCAGATGACGATCAGATTGGCCTTAGGAAGGGTAAAGGCGCTAGAGAGGCAATTCTGACAGTGCAGCTGATAATGGAAGCAAGACTAAAGAAACATCAAGACTCGTTCATAAGATCTGTCGACCTATAAAAAGCGTTCGACAGTGTAAAGTCGTGCGAGATGTTCGAAGTTCTGAGAAAAATAGGAGTAAGCTATAGGGAAATACGGATGGAAGGGCAATTACGAAGTGCTAGGATTGAAAAGGGTTTAAGACAGGGATGTAGTCTTTCGCTCCTGCCGTTCAGTCTACACATCGAAGAAGCAATGACAGAAATAAAAGTCCGCAGCTCGTGGTCGTGCGGTAGCGTTCTTGCTTTCCGCGCCCGGGTTCCAGGGTTCAATTCCCGGCGGGGTCAGGGATTTTCTCTGCCTCGTGATGACTGGGTGTTGTGCGATGTCCTTAGGTTAGTTAGGTTTAAGTAGTTCTAAGTTCTAGGGGACTGGTGACGATAGCTGTTAAGTCCCATAGTGCTCAGAGCCATTTGAACCATTTGAACAGAAATAAAACAAAGGTTCGTGTTGGATACAAATTCAAGGTGAAAGTATATCAATGATAATGTTCGTTGATGACATTACTATCCTCAGTGAAAGTGTAGAAGAATAACAGAATCTGCTGAATAGAATCAACAGTCTAATGAATACAAAATATGGATTGAGAGTCAATCGAATAAAGACGAAAGCAATGAGAAATAGCAGAAATGAGAACTTTGAAAATTAAACGTCATAATTGGTGAACACGAAGTGGAGGAAGTTAAGGAATTCTGCTACTTAGGCAGCAAAATAACCCATGACGGACGGAGCAAGGACCTTAATTTGAAGCAGAAATATCTGAGAATGCACGTTTGTAACAATGGACTGTATGGCACTGAAAATCGGGACACAAGAGACTCGAAGCATTTGAGATATGATGCTGCAGAAGAATATTAAAAATTATGTTGACTGATAAGGTAAGGAATGAGGACGTTCTCCTCAGAATCGGTGAGAAAAGAAATATATGGAAAACACTGACAACAAAAAGGGACAGTACTGTAAGACATCAATTAAGACACCAGGGAATAACTTCCATGACGCTAGAGGGAGCTGTTGAGGGTAAACAACTGTAGAGGAAGATAGATATTGGAATACATTCAGAAAATAACTGAAGATGTAGATTGCAAGTGTTCCTCCGATATGAATACGTTGGCACAGTCAGAGACTGATAACTCAAAAAAAAATCTCATTGGCTACGTTCCCCTCCATGAAGTAAAAATCTGACTTGTCTTATCCGGTCTTTTACGCCGCAGAAGACTGTAATACGTGGAATTCCACGTTGTGATCGCACAAAACTCGACCAGCGCATCGTCCACGAACACTTCTTCGCCCTGCATGAGGGTGCCTTAAGCAGTCGATCGCTGCCGACACTGTGGATTCCGCGAGAAGATTATTTGCAGAAAACAAGTAATTTTTTTTTCATGACGTACTACTACATCGCAGATTTCGCACAATATTTGATATCAATACCAATACCTAAAATTCTTTTTATAACTCAGTAATATAGAAACAAAAGTGTCGATGCAGGAAGACCCAAAAGTTATTGGTGGTTTACGTAGTTTGGTGCTTGTCTTATAGAAAGAAAAGGACTTATTAAGGAAACGAAACGAATTATGCAAATTGGTCTATGTTTCCATAAAACAAATGGAGTGTAAAATCAAATACAAACATGAGGACTAAAGGAGAAATATTGCAATCGTAAACAAGATATGAATCATGACAAAAATTTTCTGCCACCCATACGTGCCATTATTCCAGTCTATCATTACGAGATATTTTTTGAAGAAAAAATTACAAGAGAGTTTTTTGAAAAACAACAAAACTACTCCAGTACAAAGCAAAATATGAGTATTGTACTACGTTTGCAGTAAACAGCTGAGAGCAAGAAGGTGACAAATGTCATTGGTTAGCGATATGCACATATACAGATGGCGGTAGTATCGCATATACAAGGTAAAAAAGGGCACTGCAATGGCGGAACTGTCATTTGTAATCAGGTGATTCATGTGAAAAGGCTTCCGGCGTGATTGTGGCCACGCAAAGGGGAATTAACAGACTTCGAAAGCAGAATGGTAGTTGGAGTTAGACGCGAGAAACAATCAATTTCGAAAACTCGTTAAGGAATTCAATATTCCAAGATTCACAGTGCCAAGAGTGTATCGACAATACCACATTTCAGACATTGCCTCTCACTACGGACAACGCAGTGGCGTTTGCATGGAGCTGTCAATGAAGTAGCACTGAATGAAATAACCAAAGGAATCAACGTGAGACTTTCATCGAACGTATCCGTTAGGACTGTTCGGTGAAATTTGGCGTTAGTAAGCTATGGCAGCAGATGAACGAAGCGAATGCTCTTGCTAACGACAAGACATCGCCTGCAGCGACTCTTCTAGGCTCGTGACCATGTCGGTTGGATCCTAAAGGTCTGGGAAACCGTGTCCTCGTCAGATGAGTCCAGATTTCAGTTGGGAAGAACTGACGGTAGTGTTCGAGTGGGCGCAGACCACACGAAGCCATAGACCCAAGTTCTCAACGAGTCACTGTGCGCGCTGGTGGTGGTTCTACAATGGTGTAGGCTGTGTTTACGTGGAATGGACTGGGTCCTTTGGCCCAACTGATCATTAAATGCAAATGGTTACGTTCGGCTATTTTAAGTCCATTTGCAGCTACTCATGGACTTCCTGTTATGGATAACAATGCGCCATGTCACCGGCCAACAATTGTTAGCGACTGGTTTGAAGAACGTTCTGGACAATTCGAGTGAATGGTTTGGTCACCCAGATCACCCAACATGAATGCCATCGAACACTTGTCAGACTTAATCGAGAGATCAGTTCGTGCACAAAATCATCCACTGGCAACACTATCGCAGTTCCTGGCGGCTATAGAGGTGAAAGCATGGCACTATTTCTGCAGGGGACTTCCTGCCACTTGCAGGGTCCATGGCAAGTCGAGTTGCTGCTCTGCGGCGGGCAAAAGGACGTTCGCTTCGATATTAGGAGATATACTATGACTTTCATCACCTCAGTGAATGATTATTATAGTCTGTATATGCTGTGTAACTTTTACTACTACATTCTACCTAGATACTGAAAACAGTTTAATTGTTTTTAAAGTACTAGTGAAAGGTTATTATTTCCCACACCACCATTTGATACTGCGGATTCCAGCACTTATGATACGACGAAATTATCGAACACTTGGTACCGATGTCGATACTATAGTTACCGAAAAAAATTATTTATATTTACTCATACGATTGATATTGAACCTCACTACGCAATACAAGCTCACTGTACATTTCTGATCGGAAGTATCGGCACACCTGTTAGTGGACATCCGTATGGGATGTATCCACCCCTCACCTTTACGACGACTTGAACTCTGTTGGAGACATTTTCGATTACTTTGTCTCAATGTCTATGGTGAAATGGCAGCCCATTGTTGCTCAAGAGGCAGTACCAAAGTAGTGACGTCAAACTTTGGGATCTGTAGCAAAGTCGACGTCGTAACCCACCTCAAAGGTATAAATTGGGTTAAGGTCAAGACTCTGGACAGTCCAATCGATTTCAGGAACGTAATTGTCCAAAAACCATTGCCTCGCGAATGTTGCTTCATAACAGGACGCACTGTCACGGTGTTACTGAGGAATTCCATGTTTCTTTCGACGGAAGAATGCATGTTCCGCAATCCTCTTGCAGCGTGAGCTGAGGGAAGCCAAGATCGGTGTCACTAACAGTGGTCAGACCCCTTACCCAGAGTAAATCAGTTTTATAGCAATTATAGCAACAAATTTTCCCTTAAGAGGATCCATATCCCGCGCATCCAACTCTAAGGACTACGAATTCTCACGAAAAAAAAAAAAAAAAAAAAAAAAAAAAACGTTTAAGTGAAAGCAGCCACTGACAATGTTAATCCAGACCTGCAATTGCAGAGCAGTGTAATGAACAATTAACTACCTGATCAAGGGAATTTTCACGTCATTCTCTGAAATATGTTAGACGCTGAGAGGGAGAGAAATTGACACGTTACAAAACCACAAGTAGGCGACAAGATGTTGGCCATCCACGCCCCATCAAAGAACATGGAGATCAGAGACTTAACACCTCGGTTAAGCAGGTTTGACGGTGATCTGCGGCAGATCTATAAACAGAATATAATACTGGTGTAGACACAAGTGTTTGCGAGTACACCGTTCGGTGCAATTGTTGTTATGGGGCTCACAGGAGACGAACCCTGCGTCTTCCCATGTTGAAACAACGACACAGTCAAATGTGATTGCAGTCTGCATGGGATCATCTAGATTTGGCCTTGCACGAACGGAAACCTATTGCCTAGTAGGATGAATCGCACTTGTTGTTATACTAGGTCGATGGTCGTGACTGGGTATGCCATCACCCAGATGAACTTGTCTTCGAAACATGCACTGTGCCACAGACTCAGGCACAAGGAGACAGGAATATGTAATAGGCGAGAATCCATGCGACCTGAGATAGTACCAAAACATTGCGCTGGATCACCTAAATCCTCTTCATACTTGATATCAGCCCAGTTGAGGACGGCATCATCCAGTAGGATAACTGTCTCTGTCAAAAGGCCAGGATCGTCCTGCAGTTATTTGAAGAACATGGTAGTAAGCTAATGTTGATGCCTCGGCCAATAAATTAGCCTCATCTGAATCCACTGGAAGACATGCTGGGCGTTATGATGCGCCAACACGACGCCCACAAACCAGCGGTCGCTCATCTATGGGAATTTTGTGAGTTGTGCATAGAAAATTGGCGCCACACACTTATGGAAATCTAAAAAGGATTTGTCGATTCCATGCCACGCACAGCTGTTGCAAAGGTAGACCAACATACGGTTAAGCTGATATCTTACATATTGGTATTTGTGAGGGAGGGCGTTCTGGCAGCACATGTTTCAAATAGACTCTAGTTTTCGACAACGGCCAGGCATGTGTAAAGCTGTACAGTGAGAAAAGGTGGGCGTTTTTGAGAACTTTTAGTCTAAATTTTATCTGTATGGTGGGCGTTAAATTAATAACGCGCCACATTTTTTTCTCGGGCAGTTTTGGTTGAAAAAATTTAGAGTTTGTTGTGAGACGTCGTGGAATACTCCTGCTTCAGCCTCTACGGTTTCATGATGTTCCTATAGATGACGTAGAGCTCAAACTGTCGCCTGTAACGGAGGTGCGTTCCAAGCACAGGCCTGTCATTGAATTTCTTTTGGCAGAAAACCAGAGCATCGCAGTTGTCGCCGGTGACTTGGCAGTGAACAAAAGCATGGTGAGTCGTTGGGCGAAGCATCTCTCATCGTCGCAAGAAGGTCGCACAAAACTGTCCTATCTCACGCGTGCCGACCGACCGCACAAAGCTGTAACTCCTCCAATGCTGGAACGTGCGGGAACTTTCATTCGAGGCGATCAATGGATCGGGGTCAAACACCCTGTTGCACAAATGGACGTCTCTGTTGGTAGTGTTGACACGCTCGTCCACCACTAGGATACTCAGATGTGTGTGCCCATATCTCGTACCTTCCGACTTCCATCTTCCCAATGAAGGAAGCTCTCTGCGGATAACAGTAGGTGAATGACGTGGAGGTTATTGATGCAGTAAGATTTTGGCTCCGATGTAAACCAGCAGAATGGTACTATGTGATGATACATGTCCTACAAGTGAGGTGGCATAAGGCCGTCGCACTGAACGAGGATCATGTTGAAAAACAGTGTTTTGTAGCCAAAGAGGTGGGGAGTCACTTGGTATATCGGTATTCTGAACACTGCCAACCTGCTTTCAGAAAAATGGACTGCATTACTTACTGAACGCTCCTTGTGGATAACACACTTTGAAAAGTGGTGCGCTTGGCGCAATATTTCCGAGGGCTCCGTACTGTGTGGGCGATGGTAGATCACAGCTCCAACTTGAAATCACGTTCATGAATTACGAAGCTGGCTGAAAATAGAAGTTTGGGATGGAGTCTGGCTTGAGTGTCGCAGACTGAAGCCCTCCGGTACGGAGGTCTCATCTATCGGTCGGTGATTTAGGGCCTGCAGCCGGTGCTCGGCGGAAGCGCACCGCGGTAACTGGGTCGCCGTGCTCTGCGGTAATATCTGCGCCGTGTCGGGACGCCCCTCCCCTTTGCTCTCTTTCTCCTCTCCTCTCCTCTCCCAACCCCAGACCTCTGCTGGCAATTACAGTCCCCGCCACACGAGCGGCCAGCGCAGTGCGAACCCAGCGACGCGATGGCGGCAGGCCGATTAAATCGCGGTGCGCACCGCCGGGCCCAGCTCTTATTTATTGCGTTTACCGCTTTGTTTATCTGCAGTCATCCTGCGTCACCCCGCAGTTTCCACGCAACCGTAACTGGGAGCAATAATATCATTTATTAACAGCGGCTGCAGAATGGAATGCTATCACAGTGGCAGGTGGCTTTGTAACTTTCCCACGGAAGCAATTTTTTCATTTGAAGTAATTTTTATATAACGCCATGACCAGTCATTAAGCAAATCCTTTTTAGGGACCCTTATCTCAATTGGTAAAAACTGAACCGTCGTGGGATCACTTAGTTGCCCCTCTGTCTGTCTGTTGTCTGTCTGTCCCACTTTTCCAACCCTTTTTCTCAGGATCGGGTACACGTATAAACCTGAAATTTATGTCATATACACTCCTGGAAATGGAAAAAAGAACACATTGACAGCGGTGTGTCAGACCCACCATACTTGCTCCGGACACTGCGAGAGGGCTGTACAAGCAATGATCACACGCACGGCACAGCGGACACACCAGGAACCGCGGTGTTGGCCGTCGAATGGCGCTAGCTGCGCAGCATTTGTGCACCGCCGCCGTCAGTGTCAGCCAGTTTGCCGTGGCATACGGAGCTCCATCGCAGTCTTTAACACTGGTAGCATGCCGCGACAGCGTGGACGTGAACTGTATGTGCAGTTGACGGACTTTGAGCGAGGGCGTATAGTGGGCCTGCGGGAGGCCGAATTGCTCAACACGTGGGGCGTGAGGTCTCTTCAGTACATCGATGTTGTCGCCAGTGGTCGGCGGAAGGTGCACGTGCCCGTCGACCTGGGACCGGACCGCAGCGACGCACGGATGCACGCCAAGACCGTAGGATCCTACGCAGTGCCGTAGGGGACCGCACCGCCACTTCCCAGCAAATTAGGGACACTGTTGCTCCTGGGGTATCGGCGAGGACCATTCGCAACCGTCTCCATGAAGCTGGGCTACGGTCCCGCACACCGTTAGGCCGTCTTCCGCTCACGCCCCAACATCGTGCAGCCCGCCTCCAGTGGTGTCGCGACAGGCGTGAATGGAGGGACGAATGGAGACGTGTCGTCTTCAGCGATGAGAGTCGCTTCTGCCTTGGTGCCAATGATGGTCGTATGCGTGTTTGGCGCCGTGCAGGTGAGCGCCACAATCAGGACTGCATACGACCAAGGCACAAAGGGCCAACACCCGGCATCATGGTGTGGGGAGCGATCTCCTACACTGGCCGTACACCACTGGTGATCGTCGAGGGGACACTGAATAGTGCACGGTACATCCAAACCGTCATCGAACCCATCGTTCTACCATTCCTAGACCGGCAAGGGAACTTGCTGTTCCAACAGGACAATGCACGTCCGCATGTATCCCGTGCCACCCAACGTGCTCTAGAAGGTGTAAGTCAACTACCCTGGCCAGCAAGATCTGCGGATCTGTCCCCCATTGAGCATGTTTGGCACTGGATGAAGCGTCGTCTCACGCGGTCTGCACGTCCAACACGAACGCTGGTCCAACTGAGGCGCCAGGTGGAAATGGCATGGCAAGCCGTTCCATAGGACTACATCCAGCATCTCTACGATCGTCTCCATGGGAGAATAGCAGCCTGCATTGCTGCGAAAGGTGGATATACACTGTACTAGTGCCGACAATGTGCATGCTCTGTTGCCTGTGTCTATGTGCCTGTGGTTCTGTCAGTGTGATCATGTGATGTATCTGACCCCAGGAATGTGTCAATAAAGTTTCCCCTTCCTGGGACAATGAATTCACGGTGTTCTTATTTCAATTTCCAGGAGTGTATTTATGTCTTCTTTCACTTGGTGGAGTATCAAATATAAGCCTCTAAGCCAATGCAGTCAAAAGATATGGCAATTTGTGTCACATATTTTAATACTCGGAAAGTCACTCGTCAAAACCTATAGGGTGCTTGCCGTTGAGCTAGAATCACTAAATGTGTCAACAAGCAAGGCTTGACAGTATAACCAAAGGAATACATCAGAAAATTGTTAATTTTTAATTATTTCACAGGAAAAAAAGTCGTTTATTATCAGACTGCCAGTCCGTCTGTCTGTTAAGATCTCTTTTTTCTCAAGAAAGGGTAGACATACCAAGTTGAAATTTATATCACATACTAAGTCCTATGGTCTCTTAGCGGTATAATAAACTTCAGCTTTTAAGTCGATGCAATCAACAGATACGGCCATTTATGTCACATACTTTGATACTCCTAAATTCACTCATCAGAACCTATAAAGTATTTCCCATTGGTCTAGAATCATGCGATTTGGTTAGAAGAAATTTTTCACAGTACAGGTACAGAAAAATATCCGAAATTATTAATTTATAATAATATCACATGAAAAAAAAATTTCTTTTGTCATTTGTTATCCGACTTCAAACGTGAAATTAAAACATTCTCGAAAGTCCTGGAGGCCTTGTACCTATATCTTGGCAGTATCAATGTCGATAACAGGCAGAAACCGTCAGTGTACACGGTTTACAGAACGGATGAACTGCCTATGTACATAATTAAGTTTGTACGAAACCGCCAGTGCGAGAGTGCTACTTGGACCTTTCACTAACATTTTCAGTCTATCTACTGCACACCGGGAAACCTGTACAGCAACAGAAAAAATATCTGAGCTACATTTGTCAATCAAACCGGAGCCACACAGGGAGACGAACTTATCCCCTTCTTATTTATCTGCGTCCTTGGTAAGCTGATCAAGGGATCTGTAGGCTTTAAGGGCGGCGAAAAGTCAGGCAGTACAAGCTTAACATGATGTGGATGAGGGATTTCTAGGTGGGGATAGTGATAAAAGGATGTACACCCCAGGTACGTTAGTAGTTTTAGTAGGTTTAAGGCTCTGTGTTGGACCGTAAGGAGGTGCACAGTCCAAGTCAGTTTTCCTGCAAGCCCTAAGTACTTCATTGTGTTAGTGAGACGACTGGGTTGTTGTAGATAGGGAAGTGGTTTAAATAAAGTGCAGCAGCAAGCGATGACCTAAGGAAAGAATCAGAGCTAAAAGTAATTGAAGAAGTATCCACTAAGCGAAATTAATCACCTCATATGATTTTTAATGTTGTGTCAGTGATTAATAATATTTTTAACTGTCACGTTAGCATACCACCCATGTTAACAATCGCTGATATTGTGATCTGGTAGGTGTTTGTGACAGTCTGCGGTCTATAGAAGTGGCTGTTTGAACAATTTGCGTAGAAAATCACATTGCAAGCAGTAAATTTGTAAGTTGAATGTCAAAAAATCTGGCGAGCAACCAGTAGCAATTGAGAGAATATGACGAGTAACATCACAAAAGAAATCAAAAGCGCTTGCTATCAAGTGAACATTTTAACATTTGAGCCATGCCAACGGCCCTCGATCCTAGACTGAAGAACATACACCTTGAAAACTCTTTGTCATAGTTGAGAGCACTTAAAATTGTTAAGGATTTGCTTGCAGCTGTTATAACCATCGTCGATTATACATTGCATCAAATCAAAGAAACAAAATTTTAATAACAGACTGAACATTAAAGAATAGCACCTGAAAAGAATAATTTGCATACAGGAATGGAAACGGACTTAGCCACGCAGTTCAGTTATTATCTGAAAGATCGTCTTCTAGATCTTAAGAAAGCTCCATTCGAATTAAGTAAACACATCATAAACACTAATTTTATAGAACTACAAAAAATTCCAGTTAAGTATTTGAGCCCTACAGCCACATCGTGAGCTTCTGACAGATTGTTTTCAGAAGCAGAGTGTGCTCTCTACCAACAACGGAATAGACTGATAGGAAAAATCTGTAAAAAACATGCTGTTGTTCCAGTCTGTAGACGAAAGTTATGAGTAATGTAGTATTGATTAATAAATATGATATTAAGTGTATTTGTATGTTTCTCTTTAAGTCTTTCTATTAATTAACCAGTTAGCCGAAGTTTTGGAATTGTTTAGACATTGATAATAATAACTACTTGTGTCTCAATGGCCAGGTGCAAGCTTTTCAATTGGACGCCACATCAGCGACTTGTGTGTCCGTAATCTACCCCAGTTGTCCAACTGGGGGAAACGGAGCTACGGTTTAACGTGGAATCCAAATCAGTTGTCGTTCCTGCCGACTCCTCAGCTCGTCGAAAGCTGAACGCTAGAATAAAGGCAGACTGAAAATTTTCATAATCCCATCGCAATTCGATTTCACGACCTCTCGATTTCCAGGCATGCACTTTACCGTTAGAACACCATGCACGACTATACGTTGACAATGAAATCGGATTCCGGATCGATATCCCTATGTGGTGGTCTGTGAATGTCAGCAGAGTCACGATGTAAAGCGATTCGTTGTCGCACACCGGCAGTAGGACGAAACATAAGGGAACAGGTGACGTTGAGTGTAACATTTTAGATGCTAGAAGACGGACACAGTTAACTGGGAATGCATAGGTTTGTAGTTGACGAGAATCCCCGAATTCCATTTGTAGTCAAAAGATCTTTGACTGTCAAGAGAGACAAATATAGCGGACTCTTGTTAATTACTTGATGGGAAATGGCGTTGGTGAGATCAAGAAGTTGGTTATAGACTGAATAGTTGGGACGAAACCCACATTAGCTGTTGGAAATGGTTCTGTGTGTTGTAAGATATCGATGAATTCGTCCGTTAGGGACGGTTGCAAGGACTTTACTGAGGACTGAAGTGAGGCTGACAGTTCTGTATGATGGAATCTGTGAGGGATATTTATCGGGTTTTAGGATGTGGAGGGCTTTCTATGTTTCCAGTGCACTGAGTAGAATCTGGAGCAGAGGATAATACTATAAAGGATGGCAAGGGTTTCATGACACACGATGGGATACCCATTTAGTCACATAGTTGTGACCGAAATCATTTCTTAACAATGATTTTTACTACGTGTTCAGCTGTTATTGCTGTGTTTAGTCGTGTTTGTTTAGTATTGTACTGTACATGATGATCAAATCAACTACACAAATGAATCAGACCACACTTACAGTACGTGAAAGGAGCTTTGAACATTGATCGCCAAACTCCCCTTTCGCAACCAGTAAGTCAGCCATAGCCGAGCATTGCTTCTCCCCAGGCCAGTCTTTGGATTATCCTGCCACGGAAATCTTGGTCCAGACAAGATGCTTCAGAGATTTAATTATACGTTTGCTGGAAGATCTTATTAACCGTGACGGTGCTTTTCAACTGGGCAAGACGTAAGATCCTCTGAGTTCTTTAATATCTCCAGAAATAAAACATTTTACGACTAATGGCACGTCTGGTGGCAGTTAATTTTAATAATTGAACATCTGAATTATAACTCCGCGGGTCCGTATTCAGAGAGAAGGCGTGCATGTAATATCAACATTACGCATGCGCAACCGCACGTAGACGGAGCAATATTCGAAGAGTTCGCTAACTAGGACGGTGGGTGCTCATGTAGCGGAAACCAATGCGCTTGCTCCATCGCGCTGATTTGTGGATAAAGTCAGCGATGTGCACCAGCAATCTGTAATGAAAAACACTGAAACACTCACTAAAATGACTGGATTGTTGTCAGCCTAAATATCGTGGTAAGCGAGGTCATCCGGCTGCAGTCCCGAAACTTAATGGAATAACTGTCATATTTACAGGAAAACAGCAAGTTGACATTTGCAAGGTGGAAATTGAACTACTGAAGTTTGCTTACACTCATTGGTGTTACCCGGGACTTTGGAAATCGACATTAAGCGGATTACAGTGCAGTATCTGCTGACTGCATTACGGCTCTTTTGATTGCGCCGTCACGCGGCTGTCATGTTGACAGTTCTCTGCCATTACATTAGGCCTCAACAGGTAGTCCATATCAGGACAGTGTGCTGGCCGGCTAGGTAACGCACCTCTGGGACATTGTCCTTCTGAAAATCACCTCCTTCTAGCGATGACAGTAATCTACAGGTTTCATTTCATTCACTGCGTTCAAGTGTTTCGACACACTGGTGGAGAGACGTAATCAACGACAATGACAATAAAGCAGTTAATGTTGGCCACTGCCAAGCTATTGTCGAGAAAATGCCTAACGTGCATGATGTGTTAAAATGAAATAATTTTTAATCCGGTCCCCTTCCCCAGTAAAAGTCATGTTTGGACACCCTCCGTCATACTGGGAAAGCTAAATGTCGGATGTGTCTGAATCTACCTCCGTTCCGTTGTCGATCTAAACAGCGACAAATTCCGCACCAGTACTCACCTCAGGATGTGTGGGAGAACGTCTGTGTTGTCCAGGTACGGCCTACATTGCCTATTGTCTGCTGCACTGGCTTACTACAAGTTGGTAATAGGTTCGGAACAGACGTTTCCTGCGTCATTTTCTCCCGAGTATTGTGATCTGTCGGCATTCAAGAGATTTTTCGAGTCTGATTGTACAGTTCACAATACTTAGCGACATTATAAGAAAATCGCATCATTTTCTCACTTTACTAAATATACGGTCTCGTATATTTTTTATGTTTCAACGTACATTTATTGAGCCTAAGTTGAGTTGTAATACACGCACTATCCATTTTAGAATAACGTTTGGTGTGCTCGCGTTGTAGTTTTAGCCTCTGATACATGATTCAGTTTATGGACACGTCTCGAATCCATAAAATCGAAAATCATGCATAGCTCGTGAATTCTAGCCGAACAGTGTGTCATAAACTTTCATACTTCGTCTGCAAAACTAGGAAAAGGGGGCGCGCTGTGTGGAGTGGCTGAAGTTTGAAACTACTTCGGGAGAAGTGTCACCACTTTGCACGCTACTGCTTGCCACACTCGGCAAAAATACAAAACGAGCTGCCCTCCAGCAGACTTACGCACTTGTATGGAATTCATGTTTCTTTTCGCATGTCGATATTTCATTTTACTTCATTTATTTGGCGTCTGTCAACCATTCAATACCCCACAAACAATTTACACGAAGATTTTCCCGTACCATAAAAGTATCAAACTCTTGCCAATATTATAAAGCGCATATCATCGTCTAATCGCAAATATTGCTATATAGGACTGCAAGTGCGAGATTACGGAAATAGTAGTGTGTAGTTACTATGACACTATTTTGAAATGACAGATCACACTCTCTCTTTAAAAATACCGAAACTATAAATAATGATAATTCAATCAATTACCAAGAAATAACAATATCTTGTGGTCAATTACCGATGTTTCAACATACACGTAATCCACATATAATACATCAAAATACGAAATGGATAAAAAACTTCAATCCTAAATTGTTAAAAAAAACATTTCTGATGCTTTCCGCTTCTGTATGGACAATATGTTACAAGTGTTGATACTCTGCAGGTCCTCTCATTTTATGATACAATTTTCAAGTGTTGCGATTTCTCTGTATCCATGAGGTTCGTGCAGCTTCCGACGTTATTCATTATACTTGGCGTAACGGGTATCATTGCAAATATCCCTGCTGTTGGCTGAGGACAGTGTACTGAGCAACATTACATTAGTATTTACTTCATTTGCAGACTAATAAATGTAGCAATTACAGGTGATATGTTTGTAAGTTGGTTAGTACCTCCAAGTACATATGGCAAGAGCAAGCCATTAATGCTTATTTTCTCCCAGACAGTAGGTCAGGTGCTGAAGTATAGACTCGTGACGCAAAACCAGTGGTCTATACTGACAGGCGTAGTACACTTAGTAGTGCATTTACGATCGTGCAGAAAATACCAGGTCGTAAAGTTTGTGGCCTGTTTGTGGGGAAACCGTTCATCACAGAGGAATAAAAATCGATGCACTGAAGTGGGTACATATTAAGGTGACACTTTTTAAAAAATCTGCACTAATACCTATTACGACCTGTATATACGGAGAACAGTAATGGCCCTATAACACTTCGTTTTGGTACGCCCAAAGCTACTTTTGCGTCTGAAAGATTCCCTCCATTGAGAATGACATGCTGTGTTCGTTTTGATTGGAAGTCTTCAATCACATCACAAATCTGCACTTATACTCCGTGTGCTCATGTGTTCTTCAGTAGGTGACAGTGCAGAACTGTATCGAACGCTTCCCACAAGTCAAGGAACACGTCATAACCAAACTGGGAGCGGATATATACCACTTTCTGCGTCCCGTGGACGAAGAGAGCGAGCTGGGATCCACACGAACGTTGTTTGTGGAAACCAGATTCATTCGCATGGAAAATTTTCGGTCCTCAGAAATTTCGTAATGTGCGAGTAGTAAACGTCCCTTCCTTCTGGCAGACATATCTGAGCGCCGTATCTGGAGACACGCCACCGCTGTGTGCCCAGAAACGTAATGGCCTACCGCTCCACGCGCCTTAATTGTCAATTTATGGCCAAGCCGAGAGCAATTAACATAGAGGCGTCGCGTAGGAAACGCAGCCGCTAACTCGGATCCGGGCTGCTGCGCGGGTAGCAGATGCTTCTGCGTGTAGGCGCGACTTGGTCGCGGTTTGCACTCCAGCCGCCTCGCAATCCACCTCGTTGCTTAACAACTAGGCGTGTACTGGTAGGGCTGCACAAGATTGCCGTCATTAATCACTTGCTCAGTGTGGGCAGAATTGATTGAAACTACAAGTTAATACAACCAGTCACAATTTACTTTTATCTCCACCACCCGTTTTGGGTGATTAAAACTCCATCTTCAGGTTGCTTTATATCATAAGGCATAAATATATTTTTAGTACAAATTTTGGGTATCTTCTGATATTGTCTCGTACCAGAGCTCAAAAAACTAGTACAAGATTTAAAGCTTTATGGTGGTCGACGATTAGGCAACGGCCTCGCCGCAGTGGATACACCGGTTCCTGTGAGATCACCGATGTTAAGCGCGGTTGGGCACTTGGATGGGTGACCATCCAGCCGCCATGAGCTGTTGCAATTTTTCGGGTGCACTCATCCTCGTGATGCCAATTTAGGAGCTCCTAGACCGATTAGTAGCGCCTTCGGTCAAGAATACCATCATAACGACCGGGAGAGCGGTGTGCTGACCCCATGCCCCTACTATTCGCATCCTTCACCAAGGATGACACGGCGGTCGGATGGTCCCGGTAGGCCACTCGTGGCCTGATGACGGAGTGCTTATGGAAGTCGATGATTACAAAGAGAACATACATGTAACAGTAAATACCTCCAATGGTCGCAGGCTAATTTTCTGTCGTGTTCACACCGCATTCGCTTTGTATATAGTAAAGTAAACAAAGCTAACATATTTTAAGCCACTATTAAGTACAAAGAAGTATGAAACAATAATGTTCCCAACGGTGGCAAATGTATAGAACACTGTTAGGGGAGCGTGTTGTACCTGGTGTATGGTGTACCCAGCAACACATCTTGTTTCCTGGTCGGTGTTTAAATCTCCTGACCGAGTTTAGAATCACATGAATGAAAGCACACTAGAGACCACAATAAACAGTTTCCGACAATGTTATTGTGAGACATGAGGTTGATTTGTGCAGCATTTGTAAATATTACGAGATCTACATATTTACGTGTTATATAATACATTAAAGCAGTTTATAGAATATTATTAATGTTCAATCACATATACTTGTGGGGAGTAAAATTCTGCATTACAATGAAATAAACACCCTTAGCTGCTTACAGGCGTTGACATACGTCAACGTGGACAGATGAAAATGTGTGCCCCGACCGGGACTAAACCCCGGGATCTCCCACTTACATGGCAGACGCTCTATCCATCTGAGCCACCGAGCTGCATGGTCATCGATAGTATCTGTTCTTTCGGACATGTCCGAAACAACAGATACCATCTTAGTATACATATAAAATTCTGCATATTTGTAAAACTAGTTACATAACGTGTGAACCATTAAGCCATACCTCGTCGGTCGTGCACTATCTTGTACCCTGAAACGGAAGGTCTTCTGCCATGGAACACATGATATTTAAAAATGAGTATTTAATATCTTAACAATTTTTCCGGTCTTCAAACTGGAAATATGTGTTACTTGCGCAATAGGTTCTATTTAAAATGTTTTTAACTTGTAGTTTTGTTTTGGTAAAACTTGAAATTTTATTGCACTTACTAGTTATTGTTGTTTAGTAGAGTGATAATGTAACTCATAGACTATTAAGTACAATATTGACAAGATTTTCTAAGTTGCAACAATTTGAAATTTGAATAGAATATGTGTTTCTAGGCACACGGCCATACTGTGCCTTCGAACAGTTTTTGACATTTGGAAAAACGTTACTTGTCTGGAGCAACTTTTGTAATTTAAGAAGAAGACTGAAGCACACATAAAGTGAATCCTATCATTTCAGAATGGAATAAAAGAATATATTGAACTTCTGTTACAGTGCTGGCTAGATACGGATGTCCGTAAAGGGTTCAAATGGTTCAAATGGCTCTGAGAACTATGGGACTCAACTGCTGAGGTCATTAGTCCCCTAGAACTTAGAACTAGTTAAACCTAACTAACCTAAGGACATCACAAACATCCATGCCCGAGGCAGGATTCGAACCTGCGACCGTAGCGGTCTTGCGGTTCCAGACTGCAGCGCCTTTAACCGCACGGCCACTTCGGCCGGCTGTCCGTAAAGGGAACCGAGGTACAACACTCTTCCCTAACAAACAGTACTATATTAACTTGATATTGTGTGTGTGTGTGTGTGTGTGTGTGTGTGTGTGTGTGTAGGCGGCGGGGGCGGGTGGTAGGGGGAGAGGTTGGCGGGGCGGGGCTAGGAAGGGCCGAGATATAGAGAGTCTAAGATGAAAGAGTAGTGTTTAAATTTTTACAGAGCTATGAGTACCGTTCTTTTTACCTTTTTTTGCCACAATTTTAATAATCATGTCTCTTTCTTCAACAGTTAACAGAACATAGATCCTCACACTCAGATACTCAGAATACGAGCACAAGGAAGCAGGCACAGGAATCCTGCTCCGCTACTCATTACAAAGTTCTAGTGGAGGTGGTTTGCCGTTGCCTTCTCTCGATCTGTCATGAAATGTCGAGTGTGTATCTGTGCCCTGTGGATGACTGTGATAATACCTTTTACAGTGTGGTGTGGGGTTTTGTGTCGTTATGGATGAAGCAAAGGGACGGGGCGCAATCCAGTGCCGGTACGTAGCACACTCCCTCGAACAGCCGCCGAGTTTAATGCCACTATCCGAGGAACAAATCATCATCAACAGTGTCACATGCCTTTACTTCATAAGATGCTGCGGAGAGGTTTGGAATTTAATCCAGGACATTGCCGCAAAGTCTCGTGATCAGCAACATTACGATACCACACCACCTCCTCTTGCCGGCCTTATTCTGGCAGCGAAAATTTTCCACCACCAGGATTCGAGCGCCACCACGCAGGTTTGCGGTACAGTCCTCAGCTACGGAGGCGGGTGTTTGACAAGTGGTGTACCTAAACAGTGACTATCTGATCGTGGTTCTGAGAATACTGATGTAGGGCTGTATCTTTTCCCTTCCCTTCTGCCACCAGACTCTGTTAAGGAACAGTCATAGTCCAGCATACAATACATACATGTCTCATTAACTGTCATAAATCCACCTGGTTTATGGGTGGTTAACTCCATGAAACGCATGTAATTGTAACTTGTTACATTAACTTGTGTTCTGAATTGATAGTCTTTAGTGATGGTAAAGCCTTACCTAAAATTATCGCATTTAAAGTGAACGAAATTATCGCCTTTGGCGAAACTATGATTCGTGGCGCAATATTAAATGTGTTAAACATAACCCTCCAAGAAAAAAAAGGATTATGGCTCCAGCATGTGTAGATCTAGTTTCAAGGGGTTACACAATGAAATAATAAGCATTATGAAACTAAATGAATAAATTTACCAAGAAATTAAAGAAGAAACACTAATCGAGATCGAGGCAGTCTGGTCTAATATGCACATCTTTGTACATATGTGAAATCTAAATCTGATGTCGGGTAACATTCTATGCGGTGTCGCTCCACCCTGTGCACTTTAACGTGCTTCTCTACTGCCTGGCATGTCGTCCACATTGTGGTCGAGATGTTGCTCCTGCTGTCCCACTCTTCGAAGGCGGCCCTCCTGAGGAGTTCTGAACTGGTCCCGACCATTCTCAGTCAGTGTGATGTCAGCAGATTCGCAGAACATTCCGTCACTTCTGCCTTTTGCAGGAAAGGATCAGGCGGCAGACACTTTGTGGTCGTGCGTTATCGTGTTAGAGGACAAACTCTTCGCCGAAACGGTTACTATGGGGCTGGAGAATAGGTTATAGCATCTTGTCTCGAAATTCACATTGAAATAAAACTAAGGGGGGCAGTAGTTGATATTAATGTTTTTAAAAGTTCTCGACATTAACTTATATCTAAATTAAATTAGAATTATAATAATACCTTCAGCTGTTGACGGGCGGTGATATGTACCAACGGGGAGAGGTGAAAATGTGTGCCCCGACCGGGACTCGAAGCCGGGATCTACTGCATACATGGCAGACGCTCTAGCCATCTGAACTACCGAGGGCACACATTTTCACCTCTACCCGTTGATATACATTAACGTCCGTCAACAGCTGAAAGTATTAATATAATTCTAATTTCGTTCTAGACGGCTCCAGTTCATCAATGGTGCCTGTTGTTTCGGACATGTCCGAAAGAGTATATATAAGTATACCTGAATTACCCGATACACGTGACGACATATAAACAATTATTTCATCGAAAATATGCAAAAACTAATAAAAGTATTTATTGTGAGCGATAGTCAACTACATGACGTGTGTTTAACTTATAGTAGAAAAGGTTCGCCATCACAATTTTTATTTTAAAATAGATGTGGTAATTAAAAACAAAAGGGGAAATTATTGATCTAAATAACACTTAATTTTATATTGCCTATTAAATACGCAGTCTATATAAATAATATTGTAAATGTTCATTTATTCAAATCTTAAACCTCCGATAGTTCTTCATCAACAGTTACCAATTCTCACGCAAAGTTGCATTCGAATAAGCTCATGTTTTCATGTATGTATTGGAGCGCCATCTGGAAAGGCGAAACGTTGTTACCAAAATCTCTAAAAGTTCTTGACCGATATATGTCAAATTTTTCACGTTACCCTAATAAACGTTCGAATGGACATAGGCTACATATTTTTGGAATACAAATGATATATAAATTTATGTATAATAGGGAACGTTGTTGGCAAAACTCACCGTAAGTTCTTGGTCAATTAACTTCCAATTTTTACAAGTCATTCTAATAATCATTCATATAGACATAGGCTACATTTTCTTTTAAGCAACAACGTTCTGATTTTCTGTAAAAACCGACTGCGAGAAAGAAAATACTGTGCTTTGCTCTGCTGTGAATATGTGTGGTTCTGTTTTCTTTTTTTATTTACTTTATTTTATATGTCTAGAACTTAACAGAGGAGCAAGACTCCATCATCACGGGACGAGTCAGTACATTAAGTTACAACAGAAGAATAATAATAGATCAATTGAAACGTGAGTGAATCCTATGCAGACGATATGCCATGACTAAATAAACACAGTCAACAACATAACGCAGGAATTAGCTTAATTTTTTTAAAAAATCCATGAGTTGCTCGACAGAATAGGATTGAGCCATGAGGAAACTCTTCAGTTTGGATTTGAAGGTGTGTGGATGACTACTAAGATTTTTGAATTATTGTGGCAGCTTATTGAAAATGGATGCAGCAGAATACTGCACACATCTGTGCACAGGCGTCAAGGATGTACGTTCCAAACGAAGATTGGATTTCTACCTAGTATTAACTTAGCGAGAGCTGCTAGCTCTTGGAAATAAGCTGATATTGTTAACAACAAACAACATTAAAGAAAATATGTATTGAGAAGTCAATGTCTGAGACCCCAGACAACTGAACAGCGGTCGACAAGTGATTCGCGAACTTACACAGCACATTGCTCGAACCGTCCGTTTCTGAGCCACTAAAACGCAAAACTTTACGTCATAAACGAATAAAAATTAACAAGGTAGACTACTTTGTGTGTTGAACTATCACTTATTTCAGATACTCTTATAATGGTAAATAAAACAGCATTTAGTTTTCGAACAAGATCCTGAACATGGGCTTTCCACGACAGCTCACTATCTATCTCAACGCCTAGGTATTTCAACTGTCCAGGGACGCTAATCATATGCCCATTCTGTGGAAACAGACGTCAGTTTTTGTTCAACTGTATGATGGAAACTGTAAAAACCAACCCTGCATTTAGCTGTCCCCGTTGGGAATGCACGTCGTAGCTATTCTTAGTACCGCAGACTCTGACCTACTGCCGTTTGTTCTTAAAGTAAGTCGTGAACAAATTGTCAGCTGCTCCCGCTATTGCATAATGGTCCAACTTCTGCAATAATATTCTCTGATCAGCACAATCAAACACTTAAGTTAAATCAAAGAAGATGTCCAGCGTTCACAACTCTTTATGTACTCCGCCCAGAGCCTCACAGAGAAGAGAGAAACAGCATTATCTGTTGTTAAACCACTTCTAAAACCAAAGTGTACGTTTGCCAGCAGATTACGTCAATTGAAATTATCAATTACCCTTGTATTTACGGCCTTTTCAGTAACTTTAGTATACAGTAGTGGCATAGAAATAGGTCTAAAATTGTCTACATTATTCCTTTCTCCTTTTTTATAAGTGAGTTCACTAGTAAGTACTTTAATCTGTCAGGACTGACCACTCAGAAAGGAAAAGTTACGGATATGGTTAAGTAATGGGCCAAAAAATGGAGGGCAGCACTTAAGTACTCTGTTAGATACCCCGTCATATTCACGAGAGTCCTTTAGTAATGTAATTATTTACTCAGTTCTTCCCCCCCCTCCCCCCCCCCCCCCCCCCTCTGTCAGCATCAAGGAAGAGTATTTCAGATAAGTCTCGGAATGCTATTTTCTTCGAGAGTTATATGATTCCCTGTAGGAACTAGGCTTCTACACTCACGTTCAGAAAAAAAAAAAAAAAAAAAAAAAACATAATACCTTGAACGACTAGAGACAGGATATTCATATTCAAAGGACATGTACATTAGTATGTTCAGTAGAAATGATAAGCATTTCAGTCACCTCAGTTCAGCATGTGACCCGTTGCCTAGTAGGCACAGCGTGCGCCATGAAACCTGATAACTTGTTCGATGCGCGATGGCATTGAAGCGTATAAGGCGCGAATGACGTGCTGTGGCATGGCCATCCGTGCTGCATTCACCTGGTTCCAAACTTCATCTGTGGTGCTTGGCACTGGGTCAACATATCCCAATAATTTTCGATTGGCGACAAATCTGGTGATCTGGCGGGCCAGGGCCGAAGATTGACATCCTGTGACACCAAGACGGCACGTGTTCGTCCAGCAACATGTGGTCGCACATTGTCTTGCTGAAAAATGGCATCTGCGGTGTGGTGCAGAAATGGTACGGCTATGGGTCACAGGTAGTCGTTTACGTAGGTTACGCTGGTCATAGTGCGCTGGCCACGCACCAACTGTGACTTGTGGCTGTACCCAATAGCGCCCCACACCATAAGGCCTTGAGTTGGCGCTGTATGTCTGGTGCGAATGCACTCACTGTGATGCCCTTCCCCCTGCCTGCGGCGAACCAAAATGCGACCATCATTTTCAAACAAACAGAACCTGCATTCGTCCGGAAACTCTGTCTGATGATATTGCTGCCCACAGTGACATTGTTCCGCATACCGCTGCCGTCTAGCATCTTTCTGCACATTCATCAAAGGCAGGTGGAGAAGAGGACGACGCGCACATATCCCATGCCGTAATAAACGGCGACGGACTGTCATCCGTAATATTGTACGATGTGTTTCATTGTTCTACTGTTGCACTAGAGCCGATAAGAACGCAGATCTGTCCTGAGTGCCACTCGGATGAGGTTTTGATCTTCTCGAGGCATTGTTTGGGTGGTGAGACCTGACCTATTTCGTCGTGTTCTACGGCCTTGCGTGACGAAACACTTCGTCCCACGCGGGCAACAATTACTCTCCTGCCAATAATGCGCCCTCCTTGAAGGTCACTGATTTGACGGTACGGTTCGCGCACAGGTCTGCGAGGCATCCTTCTCGTCTGCTCAAATCATACGGATCAGTTACCTTCGGCTTATAGCACATTTTACCGGTAGATTGTGTTGCGCCAAGATATCGATGTTGACGCTGAATCCGCCGACCGACGTGGTTCAAATGCTAATCATTTCTGCAGAACATAATAATGTACATGTCCTGTGAATGTTAAAGTCCTCTCCTTAATCGTTCAAGATGTTCTGTTCTCTTTTGAACCTGAGTGTATTTAGTTCATCTGTTATATTCAGAAAGTTATTACTGAATACCGCACATATATTCGACTTATTTCTACTACGCACTGACTTCATATCATCGATCTCGTGCTGCTGAACAGACATTTCCTTCACGACTCATCATGTTGTTTTAATTTTATACTGCGAATTAGCTCCTCTGTTAGTGAACAACGTACTTTTTGCCATCTTAATAACATTTTAAGCAGCTTACAATACTCTTTGTAAGGGGCTGCTACAGCTCGATTGTGATTGCTTCTAACATTTTGTTATAATTCCCAGCCGGTCGTTGTGGCCGAGCGGTTCTAGATGCTTCAGTCTGGAACCGCGACACCGCCACGGTCGCAAGTTCGAATCCTGCCTCGGGCATGGATGTTTGTGATGTCCTTAGGTTAGTTAGGTTTAAGTAGTTCTAAGATCTAGGGGACTGATAACCTCAGAAGTCCCATATTGCTCAGAGCCATTTGAACCATTTGAACCACATCTGTTGTTTACTGTTGTTAATTCAAGCTGCCGCCGTAGTTACTGCGCTAATGTCGCTTGTACGTCAGGAACAAAAGCTATCTTGGAATATTTTAGACATACTGTGTACATGCAAGCGAACAGGAGGAAGCTAACAGTTGTGACGATGTACCTGTTACCAATATGAAGTAACGATTAGCGTCAGCGACTGGAGCGCTGCTGGCCGCTAATTCAGACCATACCACCGGCAGATAGTTGTTATTCAGTGTTTATCAGTCCAGGAAGGTTCTCGAGTTTTTTATGTTTGTAATATTTGTATATTCTGGAATACATTTATACTCCGCAGTTAATGGGATCCAAAGGTACTCTAGGAAGAGAACGAGATGTAGGAAGAGGATGAATTGGTATAGTATGCCAGTTGTCGACGGCAAGGTGCAGTGTATATCATTCTAGGATTTCAAAGGGCGTACAGAAATTAGGAAACGAGGAGATCCAGGCAACGTTGGTGTAAATGAGGACGGGGCAGATCAGATAGCTATAAGTGAGGATATACGTTGTGGGTGGCGGTTTGAGAATGTCTGCAGTGTACAGGATGTAAAGGAGGAGTAAAAGGACAGAGTCCTGAGGTACACCTGCAGCGGAGTGAAATATGTGGGAGGAGGTTTGGTTGATTGTGACATATGTAGGACGGAGGTGAAGGAAGCGTGTTATAAGGCGAACATAGTTAACTGAGAGTACATAGGTTCGTAGCTTCAACAGCTGTCCACAATACCATTCCCAGTCAAAGGCTTTGTGGGTACTCGGGAGACAAATCTGATGGATTTCCGTTTACTTAGCTGATACGAGACAAGGTGGGTAAGGTAAAGAGGTGAATCGTCAATGGAGTAGTTTAAACGAAAGCCATATTGAGTTTTGACGATGGGTAGCTAGGTTGCTAGATGTTGGCGGATTCGTTGGGTAAGGATGGTTTCAAAGATTTTGCTGAAAACTGACGTGAGACTAATACGTCCACAAAATGCGGTCTGTGAGGATGGTTTATCAGGTTACAGGTAGAAGAAGGCTTCTGATGTTTCCCATTGCTCTGAGTGATAGCTTGTGTGGAGGATGCTACTGTAAAAGATGGCAAGGGTTTTGTACCAGACTTGGCGACATTCCTTCAGGTGGCTATAGGTAATGATACCACGACCAAATGCAGAGGTTGTGCAACGTCTGCAGCTGTTATTCGCGGGTTGAGTCCTGTTCGTAGAGTGTTGTGTAAGTACTGAAAGTTTAGTGTCATATGCAGTATAACAATGTACGTTCATACACTTAAGAATCCATCGAGTAATCTTGTGCATTGGTGAATGTTTCTACCAGGTAAGATGCGAAGTGGTTAGCTTTGATGATTGCCAGGAAAGAGTCTATTACTGTGTACGACACGATACATAGATGTGGAGATGTTACTGGAGTACGTATGGAATGTTTTCTATTACTCTGTTTTTCGTTTAGCTTAGTGCATGTCATGTAACGAATCCGACATCGATTTATACATGACAGTGACGGGTTTCTTGGAGCAGATTAAGAGCACGTCGGGCGAGAGTGGGAAGTTCATAGCAGATAGTTCGGAGTGACATATGAGTGAAAACTGAATCTGAGATTGTATGTTGTAGGAAATGCGTCTCATGATGGATGTCGTCAAGATTTTGAAGGTTGGAATCATGTCTTTCCCTTATGGTACGGATTTGGGCACAGTATGTATTCCAGTCTGCACGGGAATGACACAGGATTTGTCGAGGTAGATGATTAGGAGCATGTCGGTTTGGATTTGATGCACAATGTGAAATCTGGTGAATGACAGGTAGATTATCACTCCCAGTTGTGTCTAGAATTTTTGCTGTGGTACGACTCAACAGGTTACAGGCCGCAATAATGGCATTGGGCACTTCTAGGATCGTGCAGCCTAGATATACACCTGGCGCGCGGAATGATAGCGAGAGACTCTGTTTCCGCCAGCGTGACAGGCGATGCAAAGTAAGGTGGCAAAGGTGTCGCCCTCTGTAAGCCAGACCGGTACTACGGCTTAAACCGTAAATCGTCTCGCCGCTTAACGCCTGCTGAGCAGGCAACCCAAATGACACTACAGTGCTGCGTGGAGCCTCTGTGCCCAGTGCACTGCAGCAGATGTACAGTGAGGTTCATTGTTGTGAAACCAGCCTTATAAAGAAAAAAAAAGTTTATAAACATAAGTTTAAAGTTAAAGTGATATGAAATAGGAGAGGCAGGAAAACTTGTATCCGTCATTTTGGATGTTACTCGCAGATTTCAAATGGAAAGGGGTCATGTGAGTAAAGCTATGCTCAAACGAAAGACAACTGTTTCCCTCGTATAGCCCTCTATCCACAGCTACATCTACAACTACATCCATGCTGCGCAAACCGCCTTGCGGTGTGTCGTGGAGGGTACTTTGTGTGCCCCATTTCCTGTTCCAGTCGCAAACTGTTTGCGACGAGAACAGTTCGCGGTGAGCCTCCGTGGGGGCTAGAATCTCCTAATGTTATCTTCATGATCATTTCGCGAGATGAACATGGGGGAAGCAATATATTTGTTCACCCTTCTAGTAATATACGCTCTCTGAACAATTAAAGCAGAAGGTCACTCTTGCATCGTCTGGCAGTGGAGTTGGTTGATCATCTTCGTGACGCTTTCGCGCTTACTAAAGGGTCCGGTAACGAAACGCATTGCCCTACTTTAGATCGTCTCTATTTTCACTACCAATCCTACATGTTGCAGATCCCAGACTGACGAGTAATATTCAAGTACTGAAGGGACGAAAATTTTGTAAGCTGCCTTATTTGTGGGCAGGTTACACTTCCTGAGAATTCTTCTAACGAATTTCAGTTTGGCATCTTCCTTTCCTACGATTAGTTTTAAGTGTTCGTTGCACTTCAAACTGCTCCATATGCATTCCCATTTTATGGAAGTATTTTCCGTGGTTTTTCTGCAGTCATGCAATGTAGAGTAGTGGGTCTTTCTATGTACAGGCAATATGTTACATTTGTTTATTTGCACCAAGCGTGGATATTCTACAGATCTTCCTGCATTTCGCAACAATTTTCTAGCGTTGCGACTTCTCCTTATAAAACAGAATCATCTGCGAAAAGCCTCATGGAATTTCCAGTGTTGTCTACTATGCGATTTATATATTTTGTGAAAAGTAATAGACCTACAACACTCCCACTGGAGTACACACGAAGTTATTTTTACGTGTGAAGACTTTTCTTAAATGAGAATGAGATACTGTACTCCGTTTGCTAGAAAATCATAGATCCAGTCACGAAGTTAGTCTGATGTTCCATACGCTCGTATTTTGTTCATTAGACAGCTGTGTGGAAATGTAACGAATGCGTTACGTAAGTCGAAGAAACATGGCAGTTACCCGGGCGCCGATATCTGCTGTTTCGTGTGGCTCATGGGCGAAAAGGAGGATTTGGATTTCACACGATCTTTGCTGTCTGAACTCATGTTGATTCCCACAGGGGAGATATCTGGTCTCCAGAAATGTCATAGCACGCGAGAATAAAACACACTGTAATGTTCATGACAGTATGAACAGCTTCGTGAACGACCTTTACGAGTGCATTGTGGCCAAAGCGCCGCGCATAGCGCACTGTAACAAGCGTCTGGAACATCTCGTTCCGCGAGATCCAGACCGTCGTGCGGCTTTTACTGCCTCGCGAGATGGCGAAGTACGTCGTGAGTGAGGCGGTGAACAAGCACACAAGCTCCAGGTAAGGTGGCTCTGAACCTCTTCCTCTGCGGAAGTGCCTATTAGTTTGTGACAAACGTGTCCTTCCTTCGGTATGGAGAGGCGAGAGCAAGCGCACATCAATATCATATGCCGCATGACCAACTTTCCATTCAGATTTTACGAGGTGCTTCCAAGATGGCGGCTTCTAAAATGGCTGCCGCGTTGCGACACAGGTCTCCCTCTTCTTCCACCTCATATTAGACTTGTTAATTTTATTTTCACAGCTGCTCCTTCTTTTATTTTAGAAGTATGGTTCCACACCTGCCTATTCGGACATAAATGACCTACGGTATGAATCTGTTCTCCGGCGATGCAGATGTATACTGGGAGGTGTCATCATTAGAAACTCGTTACGAGATACTGAAAGACTTACTGAAAAACAGTGCCTGGTGCAAAGATTTGCAGCCGATGATAAACGGAAATAAATTTAGTGTGGTGCGTAAATTGACGTCAAGATTAGATTTCGGCAAGGTGATCGATGAAGTGTCGGCGGTATCAAGACCAGTCTTCAACCAACCATACTTCACAGATCTTCACGGTCGGTATTTACGTTCTTTTTAATGTTTGCTTTATGGGCCGTCGTCCTAGGCATATTTGTCTACCTAATTTTTCGATTTCCAATGCAGGAGACATCATCAGAGACAGTAAAGATTCAGATGACAGTTGTAATCTCAACAGTTCGCCTTGCTGAGCTTGTTTAAATTTGCTACTGCCATGTGATTCTTTATACACTCGGATGATGCCTCCGACACTGGACGACGAAAATTTAGGCTGACATATATGCCTTGGACAACGTCCTAATGACCAACAATCAGCAAGTACACAACCTGCAACTGTCTAGGTGTGGTTTAAGGAGGCATGGAGACAGCAATCTAGCCATACTGGAGAATGATGCCAGACTGTGTTTTACTGATAGATTCCTAAGTCAGTGTAATTTACGCATGAAAGAGGTCGTTCACTAAAATACAGCTCGTAAATACAGTTGATCAGTCGGAGATCCTTATCATTGTAGATAAGCATAAGTGATGGGGAAGATTCGAAGAAGAGCAATGCCACTAGTCTCGGATCTGTTTAGCCAGCAGGGCAGTGATACAGAGATGCTCGACAAACTGAACGACGCTAGAGACTTTCTAGTTCCTCTAACATACATCTTGCGTGTTGACTACGACGCAAAATCAGAAAAATTCCAGCACACTGACAGGGATACCGACTGTTTTTCATTCCGCATTTGATACGTGAATGGAACATGATCAGTTGTGTGTGTGTGTGGGGGGGGGGGAGCGGAACGTCACTGATCGACGACGTTCCCTCAGCCACGCACCACACGTTAGGTTGCTGACAACAGTTAGATGTAGATGTAGACGTATTCGGTGTACGACAACTTATAACTGCTGTATGGACGCGATACCAACCCTGATCATTTTGAGAACTAGGATAACTTGCTAATTGCTAAACCGAAGTGACATCCTACAGTACATCTATCTTACTAAATGACTAAAACTGTCATCCGGTCCTAATTGCAGGTTGCCTATCTAACGGCATCTAGAGGGAAAAAATTTATTTTCAGTATTTTAAATAATTATTGACCGAATTTAACACAATAAGTTCAGTATTCAAGTTAGAATAATCTATCCATTACCAACTGTAATATTAGACTAAATGCGTAACACAATAAGTTAAGTATAAAAGTTAGAACATATATACAAGGTGGTCCATTGATAGTGACCGGGCCAAATATCTCACGAAATAAGCGTCAAACGAAAAAACTACAAAGAACGAAACTTGTCTAGCTTGAAGGGGGAAACTAGATGGCGCTATGGTTGGCCCGCTAGATGGCGCTGCCATAGGTCAAACGGATATCAACTGCGTTTTTTTTAAAAATAGGAACCCCCATTTCTTATTACATATTCGTGTAGTACGTAAAGAAATATGAATGTTTTAGTCGGATCACTTTAGTCGCTTTGTGATAAATGGCGCTGTAATAATCACAAACATATGGCTCACAATTTTAGACGAACAGTAGGTAACAAGTACGTTTTTTAAATTAAAATACAGAACGTAGGTACGTCTGAACATTTTATTTCGGTTGCTCCAATGTGATACATGTACCTTTGTGAACTTATAATTTCTGAGAACGCTTGCTGTTACAGCGTGATTGCCTGTAAATACCACTTTAATATAATAAATGCTCAAAATCTCCGTCAACCTCAATGCATTTGGCAATACGTGTAACGACATTCCTCTCAACAGCGAGTAGTTCGCCTTCCATCATGTTCGCACATGCATTGACAATGCGCTGACGCATGTTGTCGGGCGTTGTCGGTGGATCACGATAGCAAATATCCTTCAACTTTCCCCACAGAATGAAATCGGGGGACGTCAGATCCGGTGAACGTGCGGGCCATGGTATGGTGCTTTGACGACTAATCCACATGTCATGAAATATGCTATTCAATACCGCTTCAACCGCACATGAGCTATGTGCCGGACATCCATCATGTTGGAACTACATCGCCATTCTGTCATGCAATGAAACATCTTGTAGTAACATCGGTAGAACATTACGTAAGAAATCAGCATACATTGCACCATTTAGATTCCCGTCGATAAAATGGGGGTCAATTATACTTCCTCCCATAATGCTGCACCATACATTAACCCGTCAAGGTCGCTGATGTTCCACTTGTCGCAGCCATCGTGGATTTTCCGTTGGCCAGTAGTGCATATTATGCCGGTTTACGTTACCGCTGTTGGTGAATGACGCTTCGTCGCTAAATAGAACCCGTGCAAAAAATCTGTCATCGTCCCGTAATTTCTCTTGTGCCCGGTGGCAGAACTGTACATGACGTTCAAAGTCGTCGCCATGCAATTACTGGTACATAGAAATATGGTACGGGTGCAGTCGAGGTTGATGTAGCATTCTCAACACTGACGTTTTTGAGATTCCAGATTCTCGCGCAGTTTGTCTGCTACTGATGTGCGGATTAACCGCGACAGCAGCTAAAACACCTACTTGGGCATTATCATTTGTTGCAGGTCGTGGTTGACGTTTCACATGTGGCTGAACACTTCCTGTTTCCTCAAATAACGTAACTATCCGGCGAACGGTCCGGACATTTGGATGATGTCGTCCAGAATACCGAGCAGCATACATAGGACAAGCCCGTTGGGAATTTTGATCACAAAAGCCATACATTAACACGATATCGACCTTTTCCGCAATTGGTAAACCGTCCATTTTAACACGGGTAATGTATCACGAAGCAAATACCGTCCGCACTGGTGGTATGTTGCGTGATACCACGTACTTGTACGTTTGCGACTAATACAGCGCCATCTATCACAAAGTGAAAAAAGTGGTCCAACTAAAATATTCCTATTTCTTTACGTACTACACCAACATGTAATAAAAAATGGGGGTTCCTATTTAAAAAAACGCAGTTGATATCCGTTTGACCTATGGCAGCGGCATCTAGGGGGCCAACCATAGCGCCATCTGGATTCCCCCTTCAAGCTAGACGAGTTTCGTTCTTTGTAGTTTTTTCGTTTGATGATTATTTCGTGAGATATTTAGCCCGGTCACTATCAATGGACCACCCTGTATATACATATACATATATCTTGAGGGCGCTGAAGACGTTGCTGTCGTGCGACCATAAAAACCCTCTACTACTACTACTACTACTACTACTACTACATCTTGAAGCACTGAAATTCTTGGTATCCAAATTACTCACGCTTTATTCATTCAGTAGTTGAGACTGTGAAGACTTAGCGCGACTTCTAACAGACTTTACACACAATTTCAAACTTTATTCCAAACTTTTTCTCGCTGACACCCCCACAAAATAATGAAAGGAAATCAATTTATGACTTACGAACCATCTGTTGCTGATGTGGTGAGACTTCACCATCAAGCATGACGTTTTAATTTATTGTTCATTAACTACTAATTCGTTTTGTTTAGTCCATGAGTGAATAATCCGAAAATAAAACAACCAACGTAATTAGAGCTTTGTGTATTCAAGAATAAAAATTTTAGATGTTTAACGCCAAATGTTCAACACATTAACTCATCTGTAAAGTAATCAGACGTTTGAAACTATTAAATGGGTGCCAGTCCGACTCCTTAAAGAATCGCGGATCTGGAATTATTGGTTTGTTATTCCTTCGCCCATTACCGTCTAAATGATGCCTTCGAAATGGTTCAAATGGCTCTGAGCACTATGGGACTTAACATCTGAGGTCATCAGCCCCCTAGAACTTAGAACTACTTAAACCCAACTAACCTAAGGACACCACACACATCCATGCCCGAGGCAGGATTCGAACCTGCGACCGTAGCAGTCCCGCGGTTCCGGACTGCAGCGCTTACAACCGCACGGCCACACCGGCCGGCTAAATGATGCCTTCGTACGTGACCGTAGTTTCTACTGCACTAAGAATGCCTACCTCAAAGCTTTTTTTAATATGCTTGCACTTGCTTTTCACAAACATTGCGCCGCACACGTTTCCTTGCCGTCACACCCATATTTGTGTCTCCGCACGTAAAAGACGAAACCATTAGTTACCTCTGTGTCAGAGATTTGACTAACATGGTGCCTTTTATTCTCCACTATACTTACTGAATTAACTCCAATACATAGTGTATCTGCTGATACTGAAGACGGAATTTATTTAATTTCTTCTTGGAGAATGGTAAAGAGTTGTTTTGGAGGAATTTATCTCATATGTTACGTAGGACCCATTACAACGCATATATTTTCCATAAGCCTCCGAAAGATCAGTTTTGTTCCTGAATGACATATAAGACGAAAGAGACGCTTTACAATCGTGAGCCAAGGGGCTCAATATATCTGTGTACTCTGCTGGCCATTAAAATTACGGTATCATGAAGAAGCTAAGCAGCAAAATTGGCATGAAGTATCCTACGTGCTTGGATACACAAATTATTATCGCTTCATGGCAACCGCATTAGGAACCGTACAGCAGAAAGTGTCAGAAATCGACAGTCGCAGGACGCGGCCTATCAAGACTGTAGTTTATCGTCCCTCGATACTTTTGCTCGTGGCGGTCGGTATCCCACGACTGTCCTGCGAATATGGAAACTACGGGCTCAGGAGGGCCATACTCAACACCATGCAGGATGTCTGCGGCCCCACGCGACTAGCGCCCGAGAGGGCAGATACAATGTTTGCTCGCTCATGCAGGACTGTACGCGTGTTTATCATCCAGTTCGACTTGATGTCCCGTTGGGTTAGCACCACTGTTGCTGCCAAATGTACCACAGTCAGGTATTCCACATACTATTATCTACAGGATGAACCATTTTAATTCATAATGGGGAATAACCTGGGATAGAGACGAGACAAAGGGAAATGTTTTAGGCAGAAGAGGTCACGCGTTGATAGTAATGGCCGTGATCTTCAAAGTGATTTGGAGGTTAAAGTATTTTTTTAAATTGGAAATCCTAATATTTAAAGTATGATTTGAAGAGAAAGGCAAATTTTACGGATGAAATGATACATTATTCAAGGTCATGGCAAAGCTCGAAACAAGCAAATATGTTTTTAGTTCTAGTGGGGAATAAGTCGGAATAGAGTACGGATACAGTAAAATATAATATTAGATTCAAATTGGAAGGGGCATCCCGAGGAATGAGAGGTGAGAGAATTCAATTATCGACTTGTAAATCAATATATTACGTTTTATTTGCGTTTGTTATGTCTGTAAAATGTCAAAATATCATTTACACATTGTGATTTATTTATTTTTTTAAATAAATACTTTAATTAAAAATTAAAGTTGAAATTTCTCTACGCTGTTTTCAAATCCTATGTCACGATAGGTGTTTCCATGAAACAAAATCCAATCTTCGAATGACCCTCGATAATTACCTTTAAGATCATGCTTATTGTTAATGATAAGTGACTCCTTATGCCCATTCCAATTTGTAACTAACATTGTATTTTGCTGCATTCCTCCTCTGTTCCCAGTTAAACCCCACTAGAAATAAATTCATATTTGCTTATCTGACCTTCATTCAACCTTCAATAAAATATCACTTTAAACGAAAAGCTTGCCACTCTTCCCAAATCGAATATTGGGTTTCCTATTTTTTTTTTAAATCGCTTTTCCTCTAAATCACCTTCAAAACCACGCTCAGGATCACGACCATTAGCATCATTACGTGACCCTCTTTACCATCTATAAATCTTATCTAAAACATTTTGTTGTGTCTGATCTCTATCGCCAGCTATTCATCATTGCGGATTAAAATTGTCCACATTATATATGCACAAAATGTACTATTTCTTTATTGACCATATTTCCTGGTGTTGCCGTTTTTATAGCCAGTAGATATAAATCACCTTGTAACATGATCTATTAGATTACCACGAAGAAAGTTTAGAGCCAAACGTTCTACCGACATCGATGTCATTAGAGGTGGAGAAATGGGTCAGTTGCAGCTGTATGAAGGCGTGAATAGACCATGGTGTTTGGCTGAGATGATTTTTTTAAACCACAGAAATTCTAAATTAGAACTTCAGGAAAACACTTCTTCTAAGACGAGTCAAGCAGCGTATATACGACACCATCTGTCTCGATTTCGCTCCTTCCTATAGAAAGTTTCCGTACGCATCATGATGCGTTTCTGGTAGCACTTAATATACTTTTATAGTGCCGTTTGTTGGTATGCTGTCTAGGCATAAAAATGAACAATTCGAGTGATGAGAAACAAATGTTTAACTGCGAGGGAAAAATCAAGTTTATAGAATTTTCAGATTTAGAGAAAGCTTTTTCTGATGTAGACTGGAATACACTATTTGGAATTTGAAGACATCAGATATAAAATACAGGATGCGAAAGGTGTATCGTGCAAACAGGTGCAATAACAAGGACATTAACAAAAGTAAAATAAGGGTAAAGGACTATAGTCGGATGAAATGAGGCAATGCTTATAGAAGTAGATTAGGAAGTGAAATAGTAAAAGTCGTAAATGAGTTGTGTTATTTGGGTAACAAAATGTCTGACGACGGTAGACGTAGAGGCGTTATAAGAACTTTTCTGGTAATAGCATGTAGGCTTTACTGAATATGAAAACTTTGTATGCCTCAGAGATTAATATACGTGTTATGGACTTTTCTGAAATTATTTCTTAGGACTGTAGCCTCATATGGTAGTAAAAGGAGGACGATAAACAGCGCACACAGGAAGTGACTAGAAGTTTCTGCAATGTGGTGCTTCAGAAGATTGCTGAAGTTTAGATGGGTATCTCGGATAATTAATGAAGAAATATTCAGTTGGGTCGGGGAGAAAAGAGTCTTATGGAACAACTTGACTAAGAGAAACAGTGGGTTGAAAAGATGCTTTCCCAAGCATGAACGAATTGTCTATAGAGAGGACAGACTACCACGAGGAGCTGGACCCACTCTTCAGACAGAAGAGAGCAACAACAGTCAGTACAAATGTAATGAAGAACCAAGCAAGTGCGAGTTGATGGAGCGTGCTAGATTGGATGTCCGCGAAAGTATCATAATTTTTATAAACTTAAGATCACAGCAGAGCTCGTAGCTTCCAAATTGACGCTGTGCACAGTTTCAGCAGGCTTTTCCTCCTGCTGTGACATTTCTAACTCACAAAAGCCTTCAGGAAATGGGGATTCAAACCGCAGGTGTTTGCGCAAGAGGCCAGCGCCTACAGCCACTAGCAAGCCGCAGCCGTGAGCGGCCAAGGCCGCACATGGGGCAACAAGGAACGACCCGAAAGACAAAGCCGACTGGAAACTGGTCACGAGGTTGGAGAGTCTGCTTTAGGGGCTTACCCTAGAAATTTACATTTCCTGCAGGAAGTGGTCGGCAATGCACGCATCGACAGCGACGACCAAATTCTCAAGGAACTGGAAGAGCGTCCCGCTGGATTGTTCAGCTGCCGACCAGGAACCATTGCTTCACGCTGATCACCATAAACGGCCGCCGTAGGACGTGAACTTTCCGCAACAGGAGCTACGGACTTGTAGTCAGCACCAGTTTTACAGTCGTTATCGGTTTCGAGTAGTCGACGAGAGGCATATATTTCTTCACGCGGGAGTCTATGTCAATGTCTGAGCAGACGTAATGAAAACAATCTTACGGGCGTTTTTTACATTCTTCTAAAAGAGGGTCACAACCTCTATAAGTTCGTTGAATGATGTCATTTACGCTTTTAGTTGTAATTTTTTTATTCTGCTATTGCAATTTGGCCTTTCGTTCCTGACGCTGACTAACTTCGACCGCCGGCCGGTGTGGCCGTGCGGTTAAAGGCGCTTCAGTCTGGAACCGCTTGACCGCTAATATGCATGATGGTAGCTCTGTTATTCCTTATCATTTGTTGGAATCAATCGTTGGAATTCATTCTTACATGTTTTCACAGTGGCAATCAAGTTTTAGTCTGTAGGCATGGTGAGCCGGCCGAAGTGGCCGAGCGGTTCTAGGCGCTACAGTCTGGAACCGCGCGACCGGTCGCAGATTCGAATCCTGCCTGGGGCATGGATGTGTGTGATGTCCTTAGGTTAGTTAGGTTTAAGTAGTTCTAAGTTCTAGGGGACTGATGACCACAGTAGTTTAGTCCCATAGTGCTCAGAGCCATTTGAACCATTTTTTTAACTTCGACCGACATGTAAATAACACAAAAAGCTACAAAGTATACAGTAGTGTCTCTGATTAAAGCCCTTGACTAACACCATCAAGACTGACATAGCCCACATGTCGTTGTTATTTTTAACATACACTACTGGCCATTAAAATTGCTACACCACGAAGATCACGTGCTACAGACGCGAAATTTAACCAACAGGAAGAAGATGCTGTGATATGCAAATGATTAGCTTTTCAGAGCATTCACACAAGGTTGGCGCCGGTGGCGACACCTACACAACGTGCTGACATGAGGAAAGTTTCCAACCAATTTCTCATACACAAACAGCAGTTGACCGGCATTGCCTGGTGAAACGTTGTTGTGATGCGTCGTGTAAGGAGGAGAAATGCGTACAATCACGTTTCCGACTTTGATAAAGGTCGGATTGTAGCCTATCGCGATTGCGGTTTATCGTATCGCGACATTGCTGCTCACGTTGGTCGAGATCCAATGACTGTTAGCAGGATATGGAATCGGTGCGTTCAGGGGGGTAATACGGAACGCCATGCTGGATCCCAACCGCCTCGTATCACTAGCAGTCGAGATGACAGGCATCTTATCCGCATGACTGGAACGGATCGTGCAGCCACGTCTCGATCCCTGAGTCAACAAATGGGGACGTTTGCAAGACAACAACCATCTGCAAGGCGACGTTTTCAGCAGCACGGACTATCAGCTCGGAGACCATGACTGCGGTTACCTTTGAGGCTGCATCACAGACAGGAGCGCCTGCGATGGTGTACTCAACGACGAACCTGGGTGCACGAATGGCAAAACGTCAGTTTTTGAATGAATCCAGATTTTGTTTACAGCATCATGATGGTCGCATCCGTGTTTGGCGACATCGCGGTGAAGGCACATTGGAAGCGTGTATTCGTCATCGACATACTGGCGTATCACCCGGAGTGATGGTATGGGGTGCCATTGGTTACACGTCTCGGTCACCTCTTGTTCGCATTGACGGCACTTTGAACAGTGGACGTTACATTTCAGATGTGTTACGACCCGTGACTCTACCCTTCATTCGATCCCTGCGAAACCCTACATTTCAGCAGCATAATCCACGACCGCATGTCTCAGGTCCTGTAGGGGCCTTTCTGGATACAGAATATGTTCGACTGCTGCCCTGGCCAGCACATTCACCGGATCTCTCACCAATTGAAAACGTCTGGTCAATGGTGGCCGAGCAACTGGCTCGTCACTATAAGCCAGACACTACTGCTGATCAACTGTGGTATCGTATTGAAGCTGCATGGCTGCTGTACCTGTACACGCCGTATCAAGGCCGTTATTACCGCCAGAGGTGGTTGTTCTGGGTACTGATTTCTCAGGATATATGCACCCAAATTGCGTGAAAATGTAATCAAATGTCCAATGAATACCCGTTTATCATCTGCATTTCTTCTTGGTATAGCAATTTTAATGGTCAGTAGTGTATATCTAGGTCATAATTAATCGGTTGGTTGAGGGTTAAGGGACTAAACAGCGAGGTCATGAGTCACTCATTCAAGACATCGTGCATCTAGAATTACTCACATCAGCCAGAAATATTATCGATTTATGAAAGTGAGTATGAGCAGTAAAATCGAGCAGGATTAATGTCAGAGCTGAGTAATAATTTAAAGGGTCGTAAAGGTATACGAGTGGGGCCACTACGTAGTGCAGAGCAGAGGAGGGTTCTCCCAGGGCTCATCTGTGCCGAGAGAAACATCACCCGCCAAACCGATTAAGTGCGAAGACAAGATTGCATTTCAAGGCCACATTTAGACCACTAGGGACCACCATCTGGCAACTTTTGTACGTGCCGCATTGCTCCATCAGTCCACTTAGCCTGGACTCACGACCGCACCGCGCAACCAAATTTGACTACAAAGCTGAGGCCGGGGGCGCCGTTGAACATGCAGCAGCACGTGAAGGTGGGGCTGCGTGCAAGTCTTTTGTCCTTTTTATGGTTCCGTGCCTCAATCCGTAAAAACAAAATCCTTGCAGGATCACTTTGTTGTCTGTCCCTTTGTTTCTCTGTCCGTCTGTTCGACTATTAAGAACCCATTTTCTCATGAACGCGTAGATGGATCAAGTTCATATTTATATGATACGTTAAGGCCTATGGTCTCTGGGCAGGACATAAATTTTAAGCTTATAATTCAATTCAGTCAAAAGATACGGACATTTATGTCACATATTTTGATACTGAAAAACTCACTCATCAACAATTATTCAAAGTGACAGTCACAATCACATTATTTATTTTGCCGCTAACCGTTTTCAACCCGCGATGGGGTCATCTTAAGGGTAATTTACACCATTTGGCCGCTGGCTGGAGTCGTCACCCTGCCTGTGCACGGTTGGTAACGGCAAAATAAATATTGCGATTGTGACTGCCACTTTGAATAGTTGATTATAAGTAAATTAATCGCTGTTACCTCCACACAACTATGTTGTCTAAAAAATCACTCATCATCACCTGTAGGGTATTTTCCGTTGACCTAGAATCCTGAAATTTGGCAAGAAGTAAAGTTTACTTGAACAGTGAAAGGAAAGAAATCCGGAAATTGTTAATACGTAGCTACATAACACGAAAAATATTTTTTTCCATTTCTCATCTGGCTGTCCCTCAGTTTAGACTCCTTTTTTCCTTGAACAGTTTGGCTTATCAAACTCAAATTTATATAGAATACTAAGGTCTATGATGCCTTGGCAGTGTTCAAACTTCTAAGTCAATTCAATCAAAAGTTTTGGCCATTTATAACACAAATTCCGAAACTCGCAAACCTACTCATCAAAACCTAAAGTGTACTTGCCCTTTACCTGGAATCATTAAATTCAGCAAGAAGCAAGGTTCCACAGTACAAGTAAAGCAAAAGATCCGAAAATTGTTATTTTGTAATTATATAGCCGGAACAAATACTTTATGGTCATTTTTATCCGTCTGTCTGTTTGCCTGTCCTTCTTTTAAGACTCCTGTATCTCGTGAACTGGTTGGCGTATCAAATTCAAATTTATGTCACTGACTAATGTCTATGGTCCCTTGGCTGTGTAAAATATTTAAGATTACAAGTCAATGCAATTAATAGATTCGGCCATTTATACCACATATTTAGATAATCGCAAAATCACTCTTCAAAACCTATGGGGTACTTCCCGTTGACGTAGAATGTTGAAATTTGACAAGAAGCAAGGTTTCACAGCACTAGTAAAGTAAATAAAATCTGAAAATTATTACATTATAATTATATCACATAAACAATATCTTTTTGCCATTAGAACATACACTGTATACATCATCCGTCCAAAGCATAATAGACAAACATTATTGCATGCAAACATAAAATTAAGTTGTAGTGATGTTTTAGTAAGTAAATGAAAATATTTTATTAAATCTTCTGTATCTACGAATATAAACTGAAGTGACATGCTTGCTTCTTTTTGTACGTCCGAGCTAGTATGAGAAATTACAGTAGGTTTTTCATACGGTCTTGGGATTCCAGATATTCATATCTTACCAGTATCTATATAGAAAACAGGCAATAATAGTTGAGATTCTCGACTCTGGTATTATATATATATATATATATATATATATATATATATATATATATATATATATATATTAAGTTTGCACGAAACTCTTTGTGCGCAAGTGCTACACAAACTTGGACAAGTTTTATTTGTTTACAATTCGTTTAAAATGCAATTGTGATTACTTATTGAAATTGTAATACACGAAATATCAAAAATTATAAAATTTTAATTTTTAAAAAGAGAATAAAAATGAAGATATGAAGGTGTTATTGTATTGTATGGAACTGGCGACCTAGAAACGACGGAGAGGCTTCGTCCCCGCCGTAGCCGACAGTGGTACACAACCCCACAACAGGCTACAGCAGACGATTCACTTCACCGCCGACCCACACCGAACCCAGGGTTATTGTGCGGTTCGGTCCCCAGTGGACAACCCGGGAATGTCTCAAACCAGATGAATGTAACCACAATGTTTGCGTGGTAGGGTAATCATGGTGTACGCGTACGTGGAGAAAGTGTTTACGCAGCAATCGCCGACATAGTGTAACTGAGACGGAATAAGGGGAAACAGCCGCATTCGCCGAGGCGGATGGAAAACCGCCTAAAAACCATCCACAGACTGGCCGGCACACCGGACCTCGACACTAATCCGCCGGGCAGATTCGTGCCGGGGACCGGCACGCCTTCCCGCCCGGATAGGAAAGGTTAGTGTTGGAGACAGTTGTCCACTCACCGGCGCTACTATGAGAGGCGGCCTCGCAATGTGTCCTCGAGCCCGACAGTCTTGGATAGAGCGTTCCATTGTTTGTCTATTTTTACACGAAATAATTCACGTCTCGGATGTCACGAGTCGATTCATCTCATGCATAACTGTTCTAATATCTAAGTTTTGTTAGTGTTTTGATGTTGTACGCGTGTCGATTGGCTAGATTACTTGTGTTACAGTTTTCTATGTTAATGTAATCTCATTGGAGCTTTAACGTGGCGCCTGTGAAGACGGTTACAGATCGGAGAATGCCGTCTAGCCGGGAGATTCGTAATAGTGGATATGAGAAGGTTAAAAACGTATTAGACATCAGTCTGACCGACAATACTAATACACTGGGTGGGTGGCGAGTGTTCCCTGCGTCACAGCACGTCACCGGGACCGTTATTCTCTCGGCTGCCCCACGCGCGATACGTTATGGTCAAAGTGATAAAGACCGGAATAGTGCCCACTATTCATCGGAGTGCTACTCCTAGACCGTAAAAAAAGTTGCAGCAGAAGAAGACGTTGGTTGCATCTAAAAGTAACTAAACCTTCTTAAAAGCGTGATGAGCGAGGCAGCTGTCAAAGGAGGTCCCCTACACACAGCGTGCGGCGATAGATTTCTCAACCCCAACCACCCTTGCTCCGTATCTGAAGATAGCTTAAGACATTATATCTGAGAATAAAATCCACTTTCAAGGAGGAAACAGAGAACCAGTTGAACTGTGTATGAATCATCGACAAATATTAGAGGCAAAGACTCCGAAGACCATGCTTAGCATGGGTGAGACGCCCGCTAAACCCGCTGGGCTGAACAGGTGATTAGGATTGTGGAAAGGGCCAAATAAGGTTGGGGTCAGTTTCATCTTAAAACTGCACTTTATTGTAATTTAATAACACCAAATTTAATAAACCAAAACTGCACATAGCCGAACCTTTACAACTACGAGTTTCAAGATGCAACTCTTTCACAGCTGAAGGCCTCCAAACAACAAATCTTAAAAATCAAAAAGACAAAAATGCAGTTAAAATAGCAAATAAAATAATTAAAATACATATATATCACATGTAAAGTTTTTTTTAAATTACCGCTACCAGTCACAAACTGTATCAACTATTGCATTACTTATTTATTTTGCGACATGTTTCGAGGTAATACCTCATCTTCAGGCTAAATGGCATTACAAAAACAACTTTAAAATAGGGCCATACTAGTGTTACATAGTCTTTTCGTAAATGCTGTGGTCATCCTGTGGATGAAGAAAAAACTTATTAAGGGGTGCTGTCACTTTGGAAGCTGGACCGATGTTTGCAATAAAATGTTTTGTAACGGTCACTCACTTTTTTCCTTCTGGCGTGACAGTCTCGTAATGATGCGCTGGGGTGCCTCCATTTCCGTCCTCTCCTGGTCACAAGTAACAATTTTCCAAAATTAAAAAAAAACCATAAGCCTTAAATTTTAAGTAGCTGAAACCGGACTGAAAGAAAAGACAACACAACGGCAGTAACCTTTTACCAAATATCCACTTGCCGGAATTCAGATTTACTTATATACAGTAAAACAAAGAATTTTTCTTTTATCATTGGCTATGATAGATTATAAACAGACAATTAAACACCGGTGAGAAAGACAGTAAAGACAACAGCACTCAGAAGTCTCCAGGGGGTCGGTCTGCCCTCGTTCACTTAGGTGAGACAGTTGGTGAGCCCAACTACACTTGATCCGTCGGAACCCAACCTAGGGACAGCCAAGGACCGACCGACAAACGACTTGCTTGCCACCAATCGGTACATGAGAATTTAAACACAAAATGTTACGGGCGTGATTATCCACAATCAAATACGTACCGGGTGATCAAAAAGTCTGTAGAAATTTGAAAACTTAATAAACCACGAAATAATGTAGATAGAAAGTTAAAGATTGACACACATGCTTGGAATGACATGGGGTATTATTAGAACAAAAAAAGTTCACAAAATGTCCGATAGATGGCGCTAGACAGCAAAAAAAAAAAAAATGGTTCAAATGGCTCTGAGCACTATGGGACTTAACATCTCAGGTCATCAGTCCCCTAGAACTTAGAACTACTTAAACCTAATTAACCTAAGGAAATCACACACATCCATGCCCGAGGCAAGATTCGAACCTGCGACCGTGGCGGTCGCGCGGTTCTTGACTGAAGTGCCTAGAACCGCTGGACAGCAAAACGTCAGTGACTGCGCATGACAATCGTGTATAAAAGGAGCTGTAATGTTACAGAATCCCATAGTCCTCAGCCTGGCTGATAAACACCTGCTGGAACGAACGATGTTTATGCAGGATGGCGCTCCAACCCATATTGCTAGACGCGTGAAAGATCTCTTGCTCGCGTCGTTTGGTGATGATCGTGTGCTCAGCCGCCACTTTTGCCATGCTTGGCCTCCCAGGTCCCCAGACCTCATTCCGTGCGATTATTGGCTTTGGGGCTACCTGAAGTCTCAAGTGTATCGTGAGCGACCGACATATTTAGGGATGCTGAAAGACAACATCCGACGCCAATGCCTCAGCATAGCTCCGGACATGCTTTACAGTGCTGTTCACAACATTATTCCTCGACTACAGCTATTGTTGAGAAATGATGGTGGACATATTGAGCATTTCCTGTAAAGAACATCATCTTTGCTTTGTCTTACTTTGTTACGCTAATTATTGCTATTCTAATCAGATGAAGCGTCATCTGTCGAACATTTTTTGAACTTTTGTATCTTTTTGGTTCTAATAAAACCCCATGTCATTCCAAGCATGTATATCAATTTGTACCTCTCTATCTACATTATTCCGTGATTTATTCAGTTTTCAAATTTATACTGACTTTTTGTCAAAATTACACACCGTGAGGGACAGTGACAACAGGTAAGGAAAGGACACTGCGTGAAATTACGTTAGTGACCAGTGCAGGTAACCGGAACACTAAAGGCCACAAGGCAGAAAATTACGCTGGTGCACTTGAATTGTAGTCAACCAATATAGCTAATTCCACCGCATGGCGGCTAAATTTCACCAATATAAACACTTGGTCTTGCTCGCAGGAAAACCTCCCCAACAGCGAACCACCGAAACGAAACACACAACATGAATGGATGTGGCTTGGGTACTTGAAACCACCACTCAGTTTTGACGTGCTGAATCGAGTAGTCTGTGTTCAAAAGACCTCACTGTAATTTTTGACGTTGTTTGTCACACCCATCAGGTGTCACAGTGAACTGTAATCCAGCAATATCTCTACTGGGACTGAGCGAAGTGGTGTAATGGCTGACGCCCTCAGCTCGCATTAGAGAAACCCGGGTTCAGTTCTCGGGTCGGCCATCCAAGATATCAGTTTTCTGCGGTCACCCAGATCACTACATGGAAATGCCAGAATGGTTCCAGGGCCACTTCCTTACACTCCAGTAGTGTGAAACCCGAATAAAGCTCCTTCTCTCATAATGTTAGCCGTGGACGGGACGTAAAATGCCAAGCGTCGTTCCCTCCTTCTTGTGTCAGGGTATTTAGTATACTAAACGGGTGAAATTCAAGCGAGTCGTTCTTGTTAACAGTTTTGTCCGCGAAACTGCCAACTAGAAAAATTACTATCGGGTTGTGGCATGTTATGTGTTCACACCATGAGCAGCCAGCCAAGGCCGCTTGCCAGCCCTGTAGCACAGGCTACAGAGAGTTGTAGGCTTCCAGCCGCCTGGTGAAAAACCATACACGTAATTTTCAACTTAAAAAAGGCAGTACATCTCAGCAGCTTTTCTGATCTATTATTCCTGCGTATGTGCAAAAGGGGAGAGATAGAGCACAAGGTATGTTTCGACATTACAGCATGGACCATTCCCTTGTGAGTGGCATAGAACAGCAACAGCAACCTCTTATTTCATTCTGTACTCGCTGTCTTTGACGACTGAAGAGTGAAAGCTCTGAAGCTGCTGATAATTTTTCCCTTGTCTTGGACTCTCGAGCAGCGTTCACGGCCCAATGGCACGCTGCTCACATTCCACAATTGGGCTGCGGCCCATGGGTTGGGAACCGCTGCCGTAAGCTATAGCGTCATCCGCAAACAGTCACAGATCGCTGCTCACCCGATCTAGCATGGACACGGAAGACAAGAGTGGTCTATTCAGACTTCCTTCGTGCACTTTTGACGCTTTCTTTGTATCTGATGAACACTCACTTTACATAGGTGGGGCCAGTATTCGAATGCCATTCCTTTGTGGAAGTGTGCCTACATCCACAACCATCGCGCCCCATGGCTCCTCATTCTGATGCCCTCCACACTATCTGGAACTAATAAACATTTTACTATCGTCCCGGAATCACACTGAACAGGGCTTCTTGCGGTCGTGAGTGGCATTCGCAGGCCATACAGGACGAAGAAATATAGCCAAGAGACGTGGCATGCGGCACGTCTGCCGGGAAATGAGATCGTGTCGGATCCTAGTATAGCACAGCCACAGCCGCGTCCCATACATCGCGAACGCGGTGGGATGTGAGCCGTATTTCATCTCTCTGTGAAAAACGTGGACTGTAAGGGCGCATATGTCCTTCAGCGAGAGGAATTATTCCTATCAACGTTTTTGCCAAGGCGTTTCTTGCTAAACCATCTGAGCAGTTTTCTATTCGTAATTATTGAAGACATTTTCTTCTCACAGTACAAGCAGGTAGGGTCTCTGAGATTTTCATTACATACTGGCAGGGGATTCATCGAACCACCTTCACAATAAATATCGCTGTTATTCCATTCTCGAAGACCGCGCAGATAAAACGAACAGCTAAATCTTCCCGTGCAAGCTCTGATTTTCTTATTTCATTATGGTGATCGTTCCTCCCTATGTCGATCCGCATCAACAAAATATTTTCGCATTCGGAGGAGGAAGTTTGTGACTGAAACGTCGTGAGAAAATTCCGCCGCAACGAAAAGCGCCGTTGCTTTAGTGTTGTTCTGTATCCTTTCCGTGACGCTCTCTCACCTATTTCTCGATAATACAAAACGTGCTGTCCCTCTTTGCACTTTCTCGATGTACTCCGTTAATCCTATCTGGTAAGGATCCCACACCACGCAGCAGCACTCCAAAAGAGGTCTGACAAGGGCAGTGCAGGTACTCTCTGTTGCACCTTCTATGTATTCTGCCTTCCCGATAACATTTTCTGTGTACTTTCCAATTTAAGTTGTTCATGATTGTAATTCGTAGGTATTTAGTTGAATTTGCGGCATTCACATTTGATTGATTTACACAGTAACCGAAGATTAACTGATTCCTTTCAACACTAATGTGGATAACCTCACATTTCTCATTATTTAGGGTCAACTGCCAATTTTTGCACCACCTAAATCGTTTTTCAAGTGGTTTTGAACTTCTGATGACTTTACTAAAGGATAAACGACAGCATCATCTGCAAACAACCTAAGACGGCTTCTTATATAAATAAGGAACAACGGGGTACCTATAAGAAAATCTTAGAAATCACTTCTTTTTACTCGATGACTATCCGTCAATTACTACGAACTGTGACTTCTCTGACAGGAAATCTAAAGCACTCAACACTTCGTGTAAATAAAGAGCTAGTCGTGTTCCGCAAGAACAATGTTTTCTAAATCGGTGTTGACTGTCAATAGACAGTTCTCTTCGAGGTAACTCGTAATGTTCGAACACAATATATGTTCCAAAATCTTGCTGCATATCGACGTTAACGACAGGGGTCTGTAACTTAATGGATTACTTTTATTGCCTTTCTTGAATATTGGTACGACTTGTACAACTTTCCAGTCTTTGGGTACACATCTTTCGTCGAGCGAGCGTTTGTATACGATTGTTAAGTATGAAGCTACTCCATTAGCATACTCTGAAAGGAACCTAATTGGTATACAGTCTGGACCGAAAGGCTTGCTTTTATTAAGTGATTTAAGTTGTTTCACTACTACGAGGACCTCTGTTTCTAAGTTACTCATGTTGGCAACTGCTCTTGATTCGAATTCTGGAGCTTCTACTTCCTCTCTTTTGTGAAGGAATTTCGAAAGGCTGTGTTCAATAACTCTACTTCAGCAGCATTGTCATCGGTAGTTCTTTCATTGCTATAACGCAGAGAAGGCATTGATTGTGTTTCGCCACTAGCATACTTTACACACGACTAGAATCTCTTTGGTTTTCTGCCCGGTTTCGAGACATAGTTTTGTTGTGGAAGCTATTATAAGCATCTCGTATTGAATTCCGAACTAAATTTCTAGTTTCTGTAACAGATTCTCAATCTTGGGTATTTTGCGTTCGTTTGAATTTGGCATGCTCTTTCGTTGTCTCTGCAACAGTGTTCTGAATTGTTTTGTGTACCATGGGGTTTATGCTCCGTCTTTTGTTAGTTTATTTGGTATAAATCTCTCAATTGCTATCGATATTATTTCTTTGAATTCAAGTACATCTGACGACCTTATCCTGCATCAGAACAACAATGTGATTCACAGCTACTTCTTTGCATTATAGCTACGATAGCAACAACCAACCATACAACGAATTGGTCCCGCCATTGTATCGCTCAGCCGATGACAATTGCTGTCACTGACATAAGAGTTGTGATCCGTTTCCTTCATGTGCTTTGCTTCTTTGTATTGCTTTTTTCTATAATACGCAAAACAATGTCAGCAACTGATAGTGAACGTAAGGAGAAAAATGTTGGGGCTATTACGGGCTTCCAAGGCGAACTCAGTACTGCAGTTCAACGATAAATTTACCAAGGAATTCAGTACAGAATTGAACAGCTGTTTCTGCCACAGCCTTACTGGACATGCGGGAAACAACGAATGACAACATCGTCGTCGTAATTTATTTCAGTCTATACTTTGTGTTGCACATTTTGCTGAAATTGTATTTCTCTGGCACAGAAAGCACATCAATAACAACAGACACCACCTTACACAACTCCTCTTACGACCATAGTACAGGAAAATGCGCTGCATACACAGCACTAGTCAATAGAGCCAGTAACATTCTAATGCGTAATAGAGCAAAAATGCGAAGGACGGCGAACTCAGCATAATGAAACAGATAGCCGCAGCAAATCGACGAACACTTATTAACAATCTTCTGCCGAAAATAAAAAACAACATTAAACCAACAGCTACACAGAAAATAAAAAAGAAACCCACTGCTTACATACCATTCACTAGGAAACTGTCCTACAAGACAGCAAATATTTTCAGACCACACAACATTAACATTGCTTTCACAACACATAACAAACTGCAACAGACACTGAGACACAATATAAACACACAGGCAAATGAACACACAGACAGATAAACACACGCAATCAGGTGTTTAAAAAATAGTTTGTAGTACATGCAAAGCCCCTAATGTGGACCTAACTGGTACAGACTTCCAGAAAAAGATACAATGAACACATAAACGCCTACCACCCACATAATTATGCTAAATCAAAAGGAGCTATTCCCATCAAGGACACTGGCCACACATACTAGGATATAGTGAACAAAGGACACCAAATGGACTTATATTAAGAACTGGAAATTTTCATCCGTGGCACAGCACTTCGTAAACAAGTTGCTAAATGATAAACTAGAATGTAAGAATGTAAATTTCTTTAAACATTTCTCCAATATGGAATGCTTCTTTTAATAATATAAAGAGGAATCTAAAAAAAATATTATCTTAACATTACTTAATAAACAAGAAATATCAAATAACCATAATATTTAATACATGCCATGACATAAAAAAATGATTGTATTACCATTGTTTGTAGCAGTTTAGCAACTGAAGTAAGTTTATGTCAGCAGTTAATGGTCTTTGGAATGTATACATCTACTGTGAAAGTATTAAACGATGCTCTGTTAATTACGTGGTCTGTGTGTCACTAAAATATATTTCTAGCAAAAATTGTAAGTAAAAGTTGACAAATGAATTATTTAACCATTCAACTCGCGTAAGGTATACACTGAAATAAAAAGGGGTATTTTGTACAGGCTTAAATTTCGGTACATAACCAGTAAATAATCCTCATCAGACTTCCGATTAAAGTAACGTATATCTAATTGCATCGCTCCTGACGATGGTAGCATGCTGCCGAAACGCATGGTGCTAATAAAATTAATAAAAAATTACTCAATCTATTACAGTTATTTAATAAATTTATATTATAATTTGTAACCTCACCCAGTTCCATACAACATGAATAAATTTAAGAATAGTAATAGCAATAACGTTTTCTCATTTACAAAAGGGATAATGTAGTGCAGCACTGAAGTATTTCTACACGACATGTTGCAAGAAAGTTTTACTAACTTATATTCTCCATAGATAAGTAGCATCTCTAGCCACATTCCACCCACAGCATTTCTACCGTTTTATTTAATGAACGCTTCAAACTTAGTGTTAACAACCCGATTATGAAAGCATTGTCTCTTTAATCTCCTACTGTTTTGTCTCAGGTGGGGTTACAGTCATTATTTACAAAGAATTATTGCTGATACCTACGGATTACACTTGATTTATTTACAGTTCGCTGCATGGATGTGGGCAAAGCAGTTAAGTCTGTTTGTCCAAACCACTGCGACTACTTCATTACATCTGCTCAACCTGGTACCCTGAAATTATAAAGAAAAATTAGGATTTTTCCACCAGGCTGTTTCCATCCAAAATTAGTACACAATAAAATATGCAACACAGTGCATCAAAGCGCACTTTACAGAGAGTTTCTGATGTCTAGCGACATCTGTTGTGCAGTGTTGGTAGAGCCATAGATTACGATCCACCGCAGAAAACTGTTGATAACTGCTCTGACAGGAGGCGACTCAGCATCTGTAAACTGGAAACAAGAACATTATGGCCATAGCAAAGGCCAGGCGTGGTTTCGGGAAGCCTCTCCAGCCAACATCTGACAGAATTCCTACGTCACTGCTGATGCTAGGCAAGTGTCACAATTTAAAAAAAGTTTTCCAACGAAGGATCTTTACAAAAAAAAAATTATTCTCCTCATATAAGCAGACATTCCTTCCAGAATTTCCACAGTAAGACGATATTCTAACGTTGCCTCTCATTTGTTTTATAGTTCACACGCAGTGGAATTGTAAAGTCACCACCTTCGCAGTGGGACTGTAGAGACACCATCTTGCTACTATGAAACCATCGTAAATATGCCATTTGACCTACATTACTTACTTTTGTGATGTAGTGCACAGCAGAATCCGATTAAGAACGAAGAGCGCGAACTTTTATCACAAAGCATGCAGTACAATCGAATTAAGAACTAAGCAAGACTACGAGTGTCAAAGGGACCACTTTGTTACATTCTTCGAACTTTCCGGTCTTTTCACCTCCAGTTAATTTATATATTCAGGCCAAAAGCATTCCACTAAACCCATCGTGTTTAGCCCATAGAACATCCCATGCAACACAGATGTTCGAATATATTATTAGGGAATCAGTATTTTGAATTAAAAATTTCGTAACTCTACGCACAGAGATAAGTATTTTTTTGTGCTGTTGATACTACAAACGTTTTATCTACTGCGATTGTGAGCCAGCAATGCTTTTTCTAAACTTCATGTAATTTTTTGAACAGCATTCAGCAACTAATGGAAATGGCAGTAAGACGACAAGTAGAAAACGTAGCGGGCAGATACAGAGATGGCGCTGATCTAATTGATTTTTTTATGTTACAACATGATGTACAACAAAGTATATTAAGTGACAACTTCATCTCCCGAATACTTTTGTCTGTAAGATTTTTCAAATCGAAACTGGGACTTCACTTAAAATGGATAAACTGAAAATTACTTCATTCTGGACAGTTTATCGTATGCTGAAATTCAGTGAAGGTTTGGAAGAGGTCTGCTGCTTTCTCTACCTCGGACGAACTCACGAACCTTAACTAACATAGAGACCCCAGCTTCTAACCATCTGTCAGAAAATCACAATAGACTAAAACTACTAAACAGCAGGACATGTGATTATGCATCACTCCACCATCCCCCACACCTATAAAGCTGTGATCTGCACTATTCTCTGCTGTGCCAGTATAGCGTGGAAACCCGCTACCCTACGTTCCGTCGCTGTCCAAATCCTTGAACACCATGCATTACGCGTTGCTTTCCACTCCTGTTTACCCACCCTTACATTAATCGTTTGTCAGATCATCGCTTTCCGGTCCTTCCTCACACACACTGAATAGTTCCACACATCAGTGTGGCATCTGCGTTCCATGCAATTACCTCTGCTTAGTTGTTACACTTTAAATTGCTCCAGCCGCATACTTGTAAATACGGGCACAATCGGAGATAAAGCAGGCGACAGACTTTGGTTCATTGCTAGAATGCAGTGTACAAATGAGGTTGCTTAGAAAATACCATCCTAGATTATTGCTCAATTTTGTGGGGCCTGTACCAATTATAGCTAACAGTGGATACTGAACGCACACAGAGAAGGACAGCATGATCGTGATAGGTTCCTTTGATCACGGAAGAGTGACATTTAAATTCCGAAAAACGTGAAATAGGAGAGGCTTCAACATACACGCCACCAATACTATTTACAACCTTCAAGAAACAGTATTAAGTGCGGAATCTAAGTACATTGCCTGTTTTAAAAAATGGTGTCATGTACTCCTACCGGAGATAGTATTAGCCAAAAGTAGAAGAAAAGTTACTATAACGATATGTCCGGAGACCAGTACCTGGCAACATATGTGCCAATATGCTCTTTCCTTACATTTTACGTAGATATAGACTTTATAGGCTATGCTCGATGTGATTGCCACACATCCTCACACATCCTTCAGCTCTCCTTTGCAGTGAACAATGCTCTCTCTCAAATACACCTGTCTCCATTCGGACTGCGTCACATGTATTGATCACACGCTCCTGTAAAGTGCATACACACTAGGCTAACGAACGCCACCGAACAGGAACCAACCGTTTCGTTGTCCGAGATATACTAAGCGTGTACGGGCGGCGTATCAGAACCGAGGAAGTGGTTGGCCTTGGTTGCGATACGGACTGGCGGCGGTAACAGCAGTGCGTTGGTGACGGGTTATTCTTGCGACTCCTCTCGTAGTTTGGACACCGAATCGTTGGTTCAGTAACGATCTTCTGTGTCTGTTCAACGGGTGTGTATTTATTGTTTTCAAAAAAATACTGTAGTTTAGAGTATAATCCTGAAACAACACTGAAACTGACAGAGCTTTTTCGAGAACTGGAATGTTAATTGGGCCATACGAACTGCGATTCTTAAAAAATTAAAATATTAAGAAATGGAAAAATAGACACTTGGAGAGAAATAAGTGAGCTGTTAGAACGCAATGTGCACGATGTGAAAAAGAAAATCCACTCTTTATTGCCAGCTTTTTACCGTGAACGACATACAGGAACAAACAAAACTGTGAGTGACGCTAATCCCCTGTAGCTACGTGTCTCAGAGTGACCATTAATCTTTCTGCTGCAGATACAGTCTCCTAAAAGATGTGTCATATTTGGAAATTTTAGTCCAACATAATTCAATAACAATTCGAAATCTGTAGCTTTCATTCGGAAAAATTATGAAATAGCTCATATTCCAATTCAGCTTAACGTTCAGATATTAATTTTGTCCCACCACACTGCTCCTTACATTTAAAGGAAGAGGCCGTACATCAACATCGTTTCTTTTTCTTGTTTTTCTGATGACCTGCTTCTTGCCGTAAAATAAATGCTGCACATGAGATGACTACTAAATCCTCTTCTATCCTACAACATCGGCCGGTGAAACTGTAATAAAACGCTACTTTATAACAATAACCAAATGGGAGTAATCTCGAGAAGTAATTAGAGCCAACTGCGATTTCACATTGCCAAATCCCTTGGCCCCAGCCCTTTGTCTGATGAGGGTGAGTGGCCGACCGCCAATGCATTGGCGACCAGCGTTCTGCCGAATCCTCTGGCTATCGTTCGATGGCCTTCATTAGCGTAGTGTCTAACGTCTGCACGTTATCGATGGGTTGGGCATACACCATTGGCTTTAAATGTCCATACAGTCAGAAATAGAGAGGATTCATGTCCGGTGAACGACGAGACCGTTCTAGTGGACCACCTCGACCAAGGTGAGGTACTGTCAAACGATCTGCACAAAATACTGTGGTGCCTATCGTGCAGGAATACACAGCCGTTGTCTTCTTCAAGATCACCGCTCTCTAATAGCGCTAGTGATTCAGCGTGCAGAAATCAGTGATACGCAACACCTGTTCGCTGGTGATTCAGCGTGCAGAAATCAGTGATACGCAACACCTGTTAATCTGTCAGGGTAAAGAACAAGGGGCAGTCTGTGATTAAAGAGATAAATTTATGAAAAAAAGAACTATGTAGTTTTACAAAATGAGACTTATACTACTTATCAACAAAATCCCCACCAATATGAATACACTTGTCCCAACGATGAGCTGGTGTTCTTTACGCCTGATGCTAAGAAGTCTTTGTCTTGTTGTCTGAGCCACTTTCCGAGACATAATTTTGACCTTCTCGTTGTTGCTGAAAATTTTGCACGTAATGCCCCCTTGAAAGGAATACAAATCAAAATTCGAGGAAGCCAAATGTGGACTATAGGGAGGATGAGGTATTATCTCCCAAACTACTTTTTCAATGGTATCTTGGGTCAGCTGGGCACTGTGAGGGCGAGTATTGTCAAGCCACAGTATCACACATGTTCTTGAGATTCGCGACGTTTTTCTCTCACTGCTGGCTTTAGTTTACTCATCAGCATGGTACATCAATCTTCTTGGGTATCCCAAAAGACGTCAGTCATTCAGGTTGACCGTTTTTTAACTTTTCTATCCAGGTATAATAATTTGCTCGATTCGTACAAGTTTCACCGTATTGTAAAATCATTCAAGAATAAATTTTAGCCGTTTTATTACTTTTAGTAAGCATAAACGGTTCATCGAACGTTGTTCAATTAATGTGCAAACTTTAAGTGAGCACGCCGTCATGAAATGTAGTATCGAGGTTACAAACAAAACTACTTTTATCCAACAGCTGTTTCATTTCATCCCAGAGATGCCAACCTAAAGTCATGAAAATACAAAATTGCAATCTTTTTCATTTCTGCATATATTGGTCTCTTTAAATTGTTCCATGACCATCGTACATAGCCCTGTGTGTCTGTTAAGGCAGTTTCTCCCCATATATTGACAATGACGTGATCCTGATGCCTCAACTAATCCGTTGAATTTCCGGCTATTAGGACATTTAAAGGCATTGGTGTATGCCCAACTCATCGTCAACGTGCAGACGTCACAGGAGCGTGCGACCAATGCGTGTGGCGCAATCCAGGTAGAGCCAGATGTATTTGCATGACAGTCCCACAGGGACCGCGGACAGAGACACTTAAGCTGTAATTCACCGCACGTTCTATATGATAACAGAGCGAGGAGAAACAGCAGTTTGTGGCCCATTACTAAATACTACCTGTCATGCGCTCCACAGTGTTTGCAAAGTATGGACGTAGACATTGATGTAACAGCTTCGAGTCTATGCAACGACTGGCGCCAATGGTATGTTTGAAGAATAATGAAACTTCCCCATACGTTCCGTTAACACAGTAAAATTTTGCTAAATGGGGGCAATATGCAGGAAACGAGCCCTGAGAGGATAAGGAGCAAAAAAGGTCACGTGGCCACATAGCCGGAAATTCGTTCCAACGAATGTACACCCAGCTGAAGGTGGAAATAAAAGATCTTTGCAGTGTAAGTTTCAGTGATTGCAAGCACTCATAAAACACACTAGGTAAGCGGGAATGTTCCGTCTGTACTAGTGGTTTATCTCCAGAATCTCACACTCAAGAGGAGGAGGAAAGTCGTGTTTAACGTCCCGTCGACGAGTCATTACAGACGGAGCACAAGCTCGGATTAGGGAAGGATTGGGAAGGAAATCGGCCAAGCCCTTTCAGAGCAATCATCCCGACATTTGTCAGAAACGATTTAGAGAAATCACGGAAAATCTAAATCAGGATGACCGGAGACAGGTTTGAACCGTCGTCCTCCCGAATACGAGTCCAGTGTGCTAACCAGTGATCCACCTCGCTCGGTCACATTCCAGAGGGCAGGGAGCTGGAGCGCTATCATGTACCAGCCACATTGCCCTTAGTGACACCAAAGGCGGAGTTTTTCAGCAGGGGAGACAGGGTCCACCAGCAGGTAGTGCAGACAAACCTCGCCTGCGAGGCGTTGTGGAAGAATGGCTGGTTGTACAGAGCGGTCGCCAATAAACCCCAACCACACAGTGGGGCTGGTCCGATGCTGATAGTTAGCAACCACCATACCGAGGTGATTGTGCGTAGCCCGCAGGTGGGTGTTGTGAAGGTTGACGATACCACCCGTCGTAAAATTAGCCTAAACCGCGATGGTCGACAGACATCCAAGCACCGTGGTGACCTGTGCGACCATCGAACCAGCGTAAAACAGTTGCCGTGGTGACAAGTTCGTAGGTAATAAGATCTACACGCTTTGTAAGCGATAAGGATAATGGCAGACGCCGTGGAGAATGTTCCACGTGGTTATATGTTGCGGGCTTTCATAACGACTACGCACCCTCCGACTCAGAGTTGCAATATTAAAAGTTTTGGCTGGTTTCGTTGTCCAGGGGCTGGGATATGTAGTTGTCGCATTACAGGCCAAATACTGCTGAGTCTACAGTATACGATAAGAATACACACATGAATCGAATGGTCGAAGGTTTCTATCACTCAGAAATTGCGAATTATGAATGTAACATATAAATTTATAAATGAAAGATTGCAATTAAATAAAATCTGCAGGTACTATTTTAACGACTTCAAATGATGGGTACGATAGCAGAAGTACTTGAGACTGCCGCATGTCTCTGCAAACACTTAATTGGTGTCTATGGTCCAGCAATTAAATAAACTTTAAGTTGAATAACAGGGAAACAATACATTCCTACTTCACGTAATTAGTTATGAACAACAACATAGTTCGCGAGATATTCATTTCCAAACGCGTACTACGTCCTCACTGCAGAATCCACGGAAACCTCATAAGTACACAAGTCGGCACTACGAAATGTTTCTATCTCCCGCGACCACACGCAAACTGCTCCATTGTCCAAGTCTTTCCCGCGACTCCGTCGCGCCTTCACGCCCAGCACTTTCCGTGTCCTCTCCCGTACTGTCCAGAACTGCCGCACTTCCAAACTACCCCCGTGTTCTCTCTCGAAACGATGCTCCTCCCCCACTTCCATAAAGTCTCGCCATTAACGAGCGCTGTGATTGGCTAGAGCGCTCCCTCCGTGTCTCCAACCCAATGTACACTGACAAACATATTTAAGCACATACGATATACTGTATTTATATTTAAATACTTGAAATTAAATAAAATTCCTACGGCTGGACCATAAACACGCTCTAACGAATAGCAACAAAATGTAGGCCAGTAGCCTAAGGTCCCTGTGCCTTCTAAAACACAGTAAATATTTAACGAATTTCTTCATGAATAGTGTATATCGGATATAAACAAAGACATAGATGAATAAATATATTTATAAGCATGCTGCTGCCGTTTTCTCATGTAACTGTGGAGTACTTATGCCCTGACGCGATCGATAGTAATCAGCCACTTTGCCTGAAAATAATTCACGTACTATTCAAGTTCATGCCTGTAATTTATACCAATTTAGGTTTACACTAATAGCTTTCTAAAGACATGTAGATCGACGAAATCGGATGACGCGTTTAGAATTTGTAAATTTGTTGCTGGGTGTTACTTGTATAATTTAGCGTCAGCTACTAAACTTTTAAGATAAAAGATATTGAAAATCTGATCACACCATCAGAATCGTTGTGCAAATAACAGTAATGTACATGTTTCTTTTTGAGGTATCATTATTCATCTGCCTACTATTAATTACTATACGAACTGTGAAATGTCTGCCACTAAGGTTTCACAAAGTCCGCCATCTTTGACTCTCCCGGCGTACAAGTCTCTTTCATTGACACAGCGTCACCAAGGACTTCCTAGCCACGTGCTCGATGGACCACACGCTGGGGCTAAGCTAGCGTTCGAGACCACGTGGTTGCTGCCGGGCCGCGGCTTTGACGAGCGTCCTGTGCGGCCGCCTTAACTCCGAACATAGAATATTTCCAGGGCGCCACAGCTCGCCCGTTACTTCACAATGTTTTCTACCCCATGCTAGCGACCCGCGTGTCTGATACTGATATCGATATCACTGTCAAAGATATTTTATGTCCACCTTCGTATGGATTTACTTCCTTTGGCACGTATTTCCGGTCACGCATTCATATGCCCTTTCTCGCTCCCTATTCTGTCAGGGACTGTTACCCGCAGTTTCTTCCTAATTAACAAAATCATCATGTATGCGTCGACGATCAAGTACCAGTCCGTGCACATGCCGTCCATGCTCTGTACTTCTTCCTGCATTTTTCTACAATTTTGTGCCGTCACGGCTTCCATTCATACAACACTATCATCCACGAACAAGCTCATGGAGAATCCGAGATCGTCCACCAGATCACCGTCAAACAGACGCCTCTGTTACACGCCCTTTTTGAGATTTCGAAGTAACTTTTAGATCTGACGATTCCACCCTGCTGAGAACGAGGTGCTGATTTCTATCTCATAGGAAGTAGTGAGTCTAGTCATAAACGTGATTCGGTATTCCATTCACTCGTATTTTCTACATTAGGCGAAGGCACAGTATAGTACCGACTGCCTTTCAGGAGTCAAGGCATGCGGAATCTACCAGGCGTGTGTCTCACCGAATGAGCTGCGTTCTTCAAGACAGCGTTAGTGTCTACATTTACGTATTCTTGCCCCCTCACGGACAAGATTTAATCTCATCGCTTTATTTGATGATTTCTACAATCTTTTTATAGCCCGTCGTCAAGTACACATTTTTGTTACGTGCTCGCAGACAGGTAGTAAGCCACAGCAGCTTCGCACTGTCGCATCCTTTTCCTCGTTTCCCCAAGGTCTACGGTATTCGCTGTCTCATCTTCCGCTGGCAAGACATGTTCTCGCTAAAATAAACTGCAAGAGAAAAACATGGCTACAGCGTGGAGAACTTACTTCGAGGGCTTTTTTTAAACTTTTCAATAGATTTGGTGATTACCTTCTTTTCTTCTATCTTGAGCTAACTTTTCGTACTGACATACCAACTATATCGGAACTAATCCTTCGTGATTTCATATTCATCTGCACTTGCATCAACATCCATACTCCGCAAGCCACCGCTGTCTGTTCCGCCCTTACGTATCCCCGACGCGAAGGGTATGCGAAAGTGCGATTGCTGCTAAGTCTCCATTTTCTACGTGGTAAGCTCCTCACGAGACTTCCAAAGAAATACGTCTGACAACTGCGTTACCAACAACCAATTTTATTGTTTCATGTGGCCGTTCCACGTTAAATCTCTCCATATGCATACTCCTAAATATTTAGTAGATAATATTATACGGGAAGTGAAACGTGGACGATAAATAGTTTAGAAAAGAAGATAATAGAAGCTTTCGAAATGTGGTGCTACAGAAGAGTGATGAAGATTAAATGGGTAGATCACATAACTAATGAGGAGGTATTGAATAGAATTGGGGAGAAGAGAAATTTGTGGCGCAACTTGACTAGAAGAACGGATCGCTTGGTAGGACACATTCTGAGGCACCAAGGAATCACCAATTCAGTATTGGAGGGCAGCGTGGAGGGTAAAAATCGTAAAGGGCGACCAAGATATGAATACACTAAACAGATTCAGAAGGATGTAAGTACTGGGAGATGAAGACGCTTGCACAGGATAGAGTATCATGGAGAGCTGCATCAAACCACTCTCTGGACTGAAGACCACAACAACAACATAATTACACAATAGTGGTTCTATCCACCTATTTATGTGCAGTGCACTACATTTGTTTATGTTGAGGGTCAACTGCCAATATCTGCACAAGAGTTGCTTTCCTGCGTGTATTTTGCATTTCGCTACAAACTTTTCTGTACACAACAGCGTCATCCACGAAAAGCCTTGTAGAACTACCGACATCATTTACTAGCTCATTTACATATAGGATGTTTCCAAAATATACCTACAAACATGCAGATACAGCCACCGGTGGCTGTAACTTCAACGTTCTGTTGCGTCGTTGCATGACTTTTCGAACATGGGTTCCTATCCTTAGTTTGTTCCTCAAGACACATTCTTCATACCCACGGACTTCATCGGCGTAATTTTGAAATACGCTGAACATCGTGAAAAGTAATGGTCCTAGTTCACACAACTAGAGAATAGAGGTTTCTGAAATGAATGCTGAAGCCTAGATCTGTAGATAAGGTAACTAAAGACGACGTGCTGGATCGAATTGGGGAAAAAAGAAATTTACGGCACAACCTGACTGAATGAAAGGCTAGTTGATAGAACACATCCTGAGACCTCACGAAATTAACAGTTTCGTAATGAAGGCAAGTATGGAAAGAGCTGGGGTGGGAGGGGCTTAAAATTGTAGAGGGAGACCAGCCACGACATCACTACAATAAGCAGGTTCAAATGTATATAGGCTGCAGGAGAGAGCTGCCCGTGATAGATTAACGTGGAGAGCAGCATCAGACCAAACTTCAGACACGAAACTGCGTGTATCGGGAGCCAGCTCAAGTAAAAACTGCTCTTCTCGTATTTCATGCTTAGTCCAGCGCTAATGAGAGACATTCCTTTGTTCCTTGCGACAGTTAAAAAATACATAAAATTTGGTATTTTATCCGCCCAAGCGAGAAAATAGTTCCAAATTAGATTAGCACAGTATTTGTCTTGGGAAACATGTTAACAAGGACTGAAAAAGTTGAAGAATGACGGTACTCCAGCAGCTACTGCGTGGCACTCGTACGTGAAGCTAGCAGACATCATAGCGCAACGAATCTCAGTGAAGCAAGGCGTGGCTAACTGTTATTCACCGGTCTTTCGGTGGCTTTTGCTGTTACTGGCTGTATTAAAGACTGCTCGAAGGTAAACCACTTACCCGTACTACCGATACAGCACTTTCTCAAGACTTTTTACCAAACTGCCTGGCGTTGACATTGTCCACACCATTAACAAGTCAATATTTATTTATCTAGTTTAAGACTGTTTATTTTTAAGTAACATTGGTTCAAATGGCTCTGAGCACTATGGGACTTAACATCTGAGGTCATCAGTCCCCTAGAACTCAGAACTACTTAAACCTAACTAACCTAAGGACATCACACACATCCATGCCCGAGGCAGGATTCGAACCTGCGACCGTGCTACCAGTCACTTTTTATTTTATGCTTAATCTAACATAATGCAACGTGTTTCGAGCATGTTGTGTTCATCTTCAGGCGTTAATACATACATACATACAGAGAATTGTTACTTAAGCGGGCCGCTGTGGCCGAGCGGTTCTAGGCGCTTCAATCTGAAACCGCGCGACCGCTACGGTCACAGGTTCGAATCCTGCCTCGGGCATGGATGTGTGTCATGTCCTTAGGTTAGTTAGGTTTAAGTAGTTCTAAGTTCTAGGGGACTGATGACCTCAGTTGTTAAGTCCCTTAGTGCTCAGAGCCATTTCAACCAATGTTACTTAATAATAAACAGTCTTAAACTAGATTAATTAAGAACTCTTTGTCCATTGTTTTTTACTGTAGCTGCTGCTGTGGCATTTGGGGGGAAGAAGAGGGGCAGTGTACGGCTAGAAATCGAAATCAGTGATGTCTTCTGCTGGTTTTCTTCCTTGTGGTTGAGTGTGTATATCACTGCAATTTCATCATCTTGCTGCTTCACTTGCATCACTGGTGTAATGGCGGAGCTGTTGTCTGACATTACACTATTGCACATTTTATTTTTTGTCACTGATTGCCAACGTAATTCACTGCACAAATTGCTTCGATGTTATACACACAACACAAGATGGCGGACTGTTTATTTTTAAGTAAAATTTCTCTATATGTGTGTATGTATGTATAAACGCCTGAAGATGAACAGAACATGTTCGAAACGAGTTGCATTATGTTAGATTAAGCATAAAATAAGAAGTGACTGGTAGCAGAAACTTGAAATAAATAATTATCCCACACAGTCACGGTGCACAAACATAGCCATTATGGCTGAAAATAACGTCAATATTTATTTTATTTTAAAATGCTTTGGGATTATAAAACGAAAACAGCCACCTCAAGCGTCCTCCAGCACACGTCGTATCAGTAAACACTTATTCGCCACGACTGATCTGTCCGACATTTCGTGTACAAAATATCTGCCCTAACGCCAGAGAAACTGCGGTTGATGACTCTTAGGTCACGTCAGTCTCGAAATTACTTTTACGTCTGCCGACCTCGTCCCATTAAGAATTACTTGTTGAGTTCCATCTGCTGGTAAGTACTACATCAATTCAGAAATCTGATCCGATACTCGTTAAGCTCGTATTTTGATCATCAAACGACAGTGCGAAGCGATATACAATGCCTTCCGGAAGCCTTAAACTTAAAGCGGTCTTGCCTAACATCAACTCACCGCGGCCAATCTCTACTAGAGCCCCTCTTATGTTACTGGGGCAATACTGGAATAGACATCATCTTTTAAATGTTGAAACATGCCTACCAACTTCCGTTTATGTCGCACAATTGTTTCTAGGTGTTGCGACGTACAATCGATTCAGTATTGACAGGATAGGTAAGTAACGGAAAATTAAGCAGTTTTCACCATCATATAAATTACACGGGATCCGCAAATTCATATTTTCCTAGAAATCGAGGAAAGAAATTTTACGACTGTTGTTTGTGTAACTAAAAGGTAAAGGCTGTTCACTGAAAGCGCCGTCCACCCCTGGTAGCTCAGTGGTCAGCGCGGCGAAATGTCATACTTAACGGCCCGGGTTCGGTTCCCAGCTGGGTCGGAGATTTTCTCCGCTCAGGGACTGGGTGTCGTGTTCTCCTCATCATCATCATTTCATCCCCATCGCAAATTGCCGAAGTGGCGTCAACTCGAAAGACTTGCACCAGGCGAACGGTCTACCTAACGGGAGGCCCTAGCCACACGGCATATCCAATGAAAGCGCCGCTACTGTAGCAAGCAAGGCCTCTGGTTGCGATGCAGATAATATGTGTGTTCGATTCCCAAACGCGTTCTGCGGTCTTTTCTTCAACTGCATTTTTTTCCGTATCGTAACTGATAATAGTAGGAGGGCTAATAAGATAGTTAATAAGGGATAATGGCGAAATAAGCATACACAGCTCTCCAACGACTTGGATTGATAAAGAATTAAAATTTTAAGCCTCGTGGTTGTTTACAGCGAGGCACGGTACCGTATTCCACACTAAACATGGAATAAAACTACCAATCGTTATATTTTGGATGTTGTATTGGTATATATTTGCTGTAAACGGAAAGGGCAAACAATCATTCTGTTGTGGGTGCTGTTCCACGCTGGCATCTGCTGTAATGAGGAAGTCGACGTCTTAGCGAAGCAAGACAGGAGCTGTCCTCCATGTGAAATCACCCTACACAGACTACTTACGTGAAGTCAAGAGCCGCTGTAAACAGCAATGACAAGAGATGTCGACTTATACCCCAACACACGACAGGTGGATATCATACGGCATTACAGTCTCAAATTACTAGAAAACCGTCGTTTACGAAGAAGCATTTGGACCGATCTACGAATTCCATCACCATTCGACTGCACTCTAACCATACCTTGTTTCCTGTACGTCTGTATATAATCGATACATACAGTTCACTTGCATGTGAGTGTGATTCCGAGTCAGAAGCTGATGCACACCACATCTTGTTTCCGTGTTCCAAATTTGAATATGAACGATCGTAATTTCTGAAAACTTCGATGAGTATGGGTTACCTGTTCCCTCAATCGGCGTCTTCTCTTTCGCTTCTAAGGACATTCAACTGTATTAAATGAACGTCAGATTTCTTCAGAATCTAGAGAAAAATCTGTAGTGCCCATATTTTCATTTATCTGTTCAAATGGTTCAAATGGCTCTAAGCACTATGAGACTTAGCATCTCAGGTCATCAGTCCCATAGACTTAGAACTACTTAAACCTAATTAACCTAAAGACATCACAAACATTCATTCACGAGGCAGGATTCGAGCCTGCGACCGTAGCAGGTGCGCGGCTCCGGACTGAAGCGCCTAGAACAGCTCGACCACAGCGGCCGGCTCATTTATCTGTACTGCTTATTATTACATTTAAAAGTAGCGTGAACGTATAACATAAATATGCCTGCCTTACTTATCATTCTAATTGTTAAACATTTGTTGTGGAAAAATGTGACGGATTGAGCTTCCAATTCCGTAAACATGTATTTTTGTATTTTCTCTGTACAGTTATGCAATCTATGCAACCATGTGTTCTCGATGGCTAAATACAGTGCAAACTCTGGAGGCTAAATAAAAGAAACATACAAAACGTGGCACAGAACTTTATTTGAAGGTCTCAGAATTGCTATGTGCTTCTGGAAATTGCACAACCGCGTGGACAAAACAACGACTCATAGCATAACTCATCATCAGCTTTCAGCACCGATTTTTCAGTTGATGTTACCGTGTATATTTTAATGATTAAAAATAATTCCCGGAAAAATAAATACTTTCAAATGCAAATGAATACCGTTTCCGGGAAAAACTTCCAAATGAACGTTGCAATAGCACGAGGGCTGCATTCATTAGATGTTCTTGGTGCCGGGAGCATATTTTCTCCGAAAATTTGCATGAAAACTCCGTCCATGTAGTAGTTCAAAGGAAAATGAGGATATGTAACAGAGTTAGTGAACGGCGATAGGGATTCAAATTTTTATTTTTTCCTTATCCAATTCGTTTGAGAAATTTGTTTGCCTACCTTGTTATTAATTGTTATTGATTACCTGATTAACCCTCCCATTCCTATATGTTTCGATAGGGAAAAAATACAAAAAATGGAAAATGGGTTTGGGAATTGAACATTAGTTCTCTCGTAGGCAGCTAGACACCCTGGCGACTACAGCAGAGGCGTTATCATGCAACGGCGTTGCCTTGTAGTACATAAGCAACAGTCGTAACAGTTTTTTCCTTGATTTCTGGTAAAATACGCGTTTACTGACCCCACATACGATGATGAAAAATTTTCGGTTTTCAATTATCTATCGATTCCGTCAATTTAAGTCCATTACGGATCACTAACTTAAGGGCGGTGTTACCACAAACGGAGGGGGGGGGGGGGAGCCAAAAATATCGTAGAGTCTTCTATATTACACTGAGGTGAAAAAACTCATGGGATACCTCCTGATTTCGTGTCGGACATCCTTTTGCCATGTGCAGCAGCTCGACACCCCATGGGCTCAACAAGTCGTTGGAAGTCCCACGCAGAAATACTGAGCCAGCTGGCTAGCTGGCTCTATAGCCGTCCATAATTGCGAAGTGTTGCCGGTGCACGATTTTGTGTACGAACAGGCCCCTCGTTTATGCCCCATAAATGTTCGATAGGATTCACGTTGAGGATAACCAAGTCATTCTCTCCAGTTCCCCAAAATGTTCTTCAAACCAGCCGCAAACAGTTGTGGCTCTGTGACATAGTGCACTACGATCCACGAAAATTCCATCGTTGTTTGAGGACATGAAGTCCTGAGTGGCTGAAATTGTCTCCAAGTACGAGGTGCATTCAAGTTCTAAGGCCTCCGATTTTTTTTCTCCGGACTGGAAAGAGATAGAAGCATGCGCATTGTTTTAAAATGAGGCCGCGTTCATTGTCAATACGTCCCATAGATGGCAGCACCGTACGGCAGATGGAATTTTACCGCCAGCAGCGAGAATGAGAACTGTTTTAAATACTTAAAATGGCGACGTTTTCCTTACTTGAACAGCGTGCAATCATTCGTTTTCTGAATTTGCGTGGTGTGAAACCAATTGAAATTCATCGACAGTTGAAGGAGACATGTGGTGATGGAGTTATGGATGTGTCGAAAGTGCGTTCGTGGGTGCGACAGTTTAATGAAGGCAGAACATCATGTGACAACAAACCGAAACAACCTCGGGCTCGCACAAGCCAGTCTGACGACATGATCGAGAAAGTGGAGAGCATTGTTTTGGAGGATCGCGGAATGACTGTTGAACAGATCGCCTCCAGAGTTGGCATTTCTGTGGGTTCTGTGCACACAATCCTGCACGACGACCTGAAAATGCGAAAAGTGTCATCCAGGTGGGTGCCACGAATGCTGACGGACGACCACATGGCTGCCCGTGTGGCATGTTGCCAAGCAATGTTGACGCGCAACGATAGCATGAATGGGGCTTTCTTTTCGTCGGTTGTGACAATGGATGAGACGTGGATGCCATTTTTCAATCCAGAAACAAAGCGCCAGTCAGCTCAATGGAACCACACAGATTCACCGCCACAAAAAAAATTTCAGGTAACCGCCAGTGCTGAAAAAATGATGGTGTCCATGTTCTGGGACAGCGAGGGCGTAATTCTTACCCACTGCGTTCCAAAGGGCACTACGGTAACAGGTGCATCCTACGAAAATGTTTTGAAGAACAAATTCCTTCCTGCACTGGAACAAAAACGTCCGGGAAGGGCTGCGCGTGTGCTGTTTCACCAAGCCAACGCACCCGCACAGCGAGCTAACGTTACGCAACAGTTTCTTCGTGGCAACAACTTTGAAGTGATTCCTCATGCTCCCTACTCACCTGACCTGGCTCCTAGTGACTTTTGGCTTTTTCCAACAATGAAAGACACTCTCCGTGGCCGCACATTCACCAGCCGTGCTGCTATTGCCTCAGCGATTTTCCAGTGGTCAAAACAGACTCCTAAAGAAGCCTTCGCCGCTGCCATGGAATCATGGCGTCAGCGTTGTGAAAAATGTGTACGTCTGCAGGGCGATTACGTCGAGAAGTAACGCCAGTTTCATCGATTTCTGGTGAGTAGTTAATTAGAAACAAAATCGGAGGCCTTAGAACTTGAATGCACGTCGTAATCGAGCATAACTGTTTCCAGTCAATGGCCGGTTTCGTTGGACCAGAGGGCCCAGTTCCACACAGCCCACACCATTGTCAAGTCACCACCAGCTTGCACAGTGTCTTGTTGACAGCTTGGCTCCGTTAGGTCTGAGCCACAATCTAGTCCTACTACCAGCTCTTACTTATTGAAATCGAGGATCATCTGACCAGGTCACGGTTTCCCTGTCGTCAACCGATACGGTAACGAGCCATGGAGAGACACTGCAGGCGATGTCGTGCTGTTAGCGAAACCACTCGTGTCGGTCGTATGCTGCCAGAGCCCGCTAACGCCAAATTGCGCCCCACTGTCCTAACGGATATGTTCGTCATACGTCCCACATTGATTCCTGCAGTTATGACACGCAGTGATGCTCGTCTGTTAGCACTGACAACAGTACACAAACCCCGCTGCTGTCGGTCGTTAAGTGAAGGCCGTCGACCACTGCCTTGTCCGTGTTGAGAGATAATTCCTGAAGTTTGGTACTCTCAGCACTGTGTATCTCGGAATATGGAATTCCCTAACGTTTTTCGAAATGGAATGTCCCATGCGTCTATGTCCAATACCACTCGGCGCTCAAAGTCTGCCAATATCATTCTTGTGAAACACAACTAGCTCTTTATTCTCACGAAGTAGGGAGTACTGCAGACAGGCTACGTCAAATTGATACCATATTTTGACACCGCACCACAAAAGTGACTTCTAATCAGATTCCATGCTATTGATTATCGTCTCAGTTGTGTGATTGGATTCGTGATTTCCTATCAAAAAGGTCACAGTTCGTAGGAACTGAGAGAAAGTCATCGAGTAAAGTAATATCTGGTGTTCCCCAAAGAAGTGCTATAGGCCCTCTGTTGTTCCTAACCTACATAAACGATTTATGAGACACGCTGAGCAGCCCTCTTAGATTCTTTGCTGAAGATGTTATTTGCCCTCTTGTAAAGTCATCACATTATCAAAACCAGTTGTAAAATGATTTAGACAAGATATCTGTATGGGGCGAAAAGTGTCAATTAACTCTAAATAACAAAAAATGTGAAGTCATCTACATGACTAATAAAAGAAATCGGCTAAATTTTGCTTACACGACAAACCTCTCATATCAAAAGGCTGTAAACTCATCTAAATATTAGGGATTATAGTCACGAATAACTTAAATTGGAACGATCACATAGATAATGTTGTGGGAAAGCTAACCAAATACTGCGATTTATTGGTAGAATAGGTTTTATAGAAGAGGCCGCTTACACTACACTTGTACGCCCTCTTCTCGAGTACTGCTGTGTGATGTGGGATCCGCATCACATAGGATCGACGGAGAACATCGAAAAAGTTCAAAGAAAGGCAGCTCGTTTTGTATTATCGCGACTCAAGAGAGAGAATATCGCGGAAATGATACAGGAACTGTGGAAGCAGTCAATAAAATAAAGGCGATTATCGTTGTGACAGACCTTTGTCATGAAATTTCAGTCGCCTACTTTCTCTCCAGGGTGTGAAAATATTTTACTTGGAATGCAGCTACATGGGGAGAAATGATCATCGTAATCAATTAAGATATATCAGAGCTCGCACGGAAAGATTTAACTGATCGTTTTTCCCGTGCTGTGTTGGAGAGTGGAACGGTAGAGAAGTAGCTGGAAAACGGTTAGATGAACCCTCTGCCAGGCACTTTATGGTACTACTTGCGTGTTTAGGGTAAACCTTTTTTATTTTTTGACATAGTTGCCATTTAGACTTATACACTTCGTCCAACGCTGTTCTGATTTGTTGATCCGTTCCGAATAATAGGAAACGTCCAAGTCTGCAAAATAGCTACTAGTTGCTGCAATCACCTCCTCGTTTGAATAAAATGTTTGTCCCGCCAGCCATTTCTTGAAATTGGGGAACAAATAGTAGCTGACGGAGCCAAGTCTGGGGAATAGGGGGGATGTGAAACGAGTTGGAATCCTGTTACCATTAATTTTGCGACCACAACTGCTGAGGTGTGTGGTGGTGCATTGTCGTGATGGAAAAGGACATTTTTTTCGATCTTACCGCCGGCGTTTTTCTTGCAGCTCGGTTTTTAAACTGTCCAATAACGATGAATAATATGCACCTGTAATAGTTTTACCCTTTTCCAGATAGTGGATGAGGATTATCCCTTGCGACTTCCAAATGACAGTCGCCACAACCTTTCCGGCCGAAGGAATCGTCTTCGCCTTTTTTGGTTCAGATTCTCCCTTGGTAATCCATTGTTTAGATTGTTGTTTGGTCTCAGGAGTATAGTAATGTATCTGTGTTTCATCCACAGTGACGAAACGACGCTTAAAGTCCTTCGGATTCTTCCTGAACAGCTGCAAACCATCCTTACAACACTTCACACGACTCCGTTTTTGGTCAAGCGTGAGCAATCGCGAAACCCATCTTGCGGATAGCTTTCTCATGTCCGAATGTTTATGCAAAATATTATGTACCCGTTCATTCGAGATGCCCACAGCACATGCAAAATATTACGTACCCATTCATTCGAGATGCCCACAGCACTAGCAATCTCACTCACCTTAACTCTTCTGTTATCCATCACCATATCATGGATTTTATCAATGATTTCTGGAGTCGTAACCTCCACAGGGCGTCCAGATCGTTCAGCATCGCTTGTGCCTATATGGGCACTCCGAAAATTTTGAAACCACTTATAAACTGTTCTAATAGAAGGTGCAGAGTCACCGTAATGTTTATCATGCTTCTCTTTAGTCTCCTGAGGCATTTTGCCTTTCATGGGGTGACCAGACATCCGGATTAATCCGGACATGTCCTCCTTTTGAGCTCTTTGTCCGGGGTCCGGGCGGATTTTTAAAGTGTTCGGCTTTTTCGCAAAGTTGAGCGTAATACAGTTAAATTTATAATTCGTCCCGTTCTATTGCTCTTTTCTTAAATACTTTAACTATTTGCACAGCTTTCGTGGTAAACACGCACGAAGGCGGTGTTAGTAGGTGGCACCAGGATCGTCGATGTTATCGTTGATCTACCTATAAGCGAATGCAAATATCGATTATTTAAAATTTTCGTTTCGTATCTTCGCTTTGTATTGTCTTGGTTTCCTGTAGTGTACGTGTGATTTGCTAGTGTAATTTTTAACCGCGTGAATTACGTAAAATATTTGGCTATGCCTAAACGAAAGTGTGCCTGCAAATATCCGGCTTTAAGAAAGGGAGAAATGAATTTGAAGATATGTGGAGCTGGAACGTACGTCTCAGTGGCCAATAAAGGTAACAAATAACTCGATAGATTAACTGTCATGGTTTTACTTCATTGTTTCATAGTCATTCAATTTATTTGTATTCGGAAGGTTATAGTGCAGTTTACATGTCGTCAGCTGCTGCTTGAATTGTAGATGTTGGAAGCGGTGCGTCGAATGGAGGTGAATGGTCTTACGTTTTTTGCTTTGTAAACAATTTCGTGTTGTTGACATAACAAAACAATTGACGCCACACTGTCACCACAAACAATGTTTTTAATTTTTTTTATATTGCTCAGTTAACCATCACCTGAGCATCAGTAACAATTAACTAGTGGTTTTACTGGTAATGCCCGGCAGTCACGTGACTTGTCTAAAGCTGACGGGTGGTATACTCATCTGCAGTTGACCCGTTTGATGTGTCCTCTTTTTTCTTCCTTTGTCCTCCTTTTTGAAGCTGTTTGTCCTCCTTTTTAAACAATTGCATCTGGTCACCCTAGCCTTTCATAAAGTAATGTTTAATCACCACACGAAATTCTTTTTCGTCCATTTTTTGACAATCAGTCGACTTCCTTGTTTCGTACGAAAGGCAAACACGAAGAAATAGACCAATATTGCTGAAACTTGGTGTGCGTTCTTGCCAAAGATGCTGCTAACTAAACATGACCTCGATACGCGACGGTGGTGCCATCTCTAGAACGTTGCACAGACTTTTCAAACGCCCCTCGTAGATGTAGGATGTGTCGCACCGACACTGGTACGCCGCAACCACAGCTGACCCTTCGCTCACCCTTGGGTCTTCCCGCCGGAGGAGGTGCCTCGCGATTCCAGCTTCGTCGCCCGTCGTCTCGTCGTGTCTGTGACCGCACCACACAGTAACAACGTTTGGTCGAAGTTGCTGCCGTTTTAGGCAACGAAGATGCGAGTTCCGGGTACGTCACGTGGCTTCTCCCTCGTAAGAGAAGCAATACTTCCGCCAGGAAAAAAGCGACGTGCGTTCACTGCCTCAGCCACAAGGCTATTTCCCGTGGGCTCGGGTGACGCACCTGGCTTGCCCAAGCCCATTCGATCACTGCTTCAGGAAACCGCTTGCCCACGCTGGCAGCCGAAAAGGCGCGCTCCGGCTGTTCTTCCCCGCTCCGGAACGCTTTCACATATCAGCGACAGCCAGTGTACAATGGGCCGCTCAGTCTCCTCCTGTTTCCCAGTTCCTTGTCCGCTATTCCTGTCAATGCCGTGGTCTTCAGTTCAAAGACTGGTCAGATGCAGCTCTCCTCGTCAGGCTACCCTCGTCATTTCTGTATAACCAGTAGACTCCGAGTCTTCAAAGATACAAATACCCACTTACAAAAAGATTCCAGACGTCCGATTTCTTTACAAACGAGTTTATCTGGTAAATATTTGACTTTAAGCACGCAAGCGAGAGAAAGTTTATGATAGGTTTGAAATTACGCTCAAAGTTTGTTGAGAGTCGCTAAGTGCTCTCATTACGAAACACTGCATGCATACGAGATGTGGCTATAAAATAACGTGACTGATGCTGTTACAAAACACGCATGCGCCAAAAATGAACGACCAGTAGCTGTGAAATGTGATGTCTTCTCACTTTTGTTCGTATAAGAGCTGTTATTTCGTTTTGCCGGAAAAATGATAAGAGTAATAATAAAGAAACGAATTGTCGTGAAGTTACGCATGAAACGAAAAACCTGTTTATTACTAAAAGACGTGTATGACGGAGACGCACGCGAGTTTTGGAGTGGTTCACACGTTTCCAAGATGGCCGAGAGACGTTGAAAATGGTGGAAGTTTCTCAGTGCTCTCATTATCAAATACTGGATGTTGCAAAGCCTCGGCATTTGCGCGCTGTTGTTACACTGCCTCAAGACAAACACACAGTTTCTAACTGTAACAGTTGTTGTGTTAAGCTATTAACATAGGGTTATACCTCTCAATGAGTAGATTATGAACGTTGCCCCTGCCGTTAGATAGGTAACCTGCAACGGATACAGGGTTTCAGGACAGCAGTTTAGTCATGTACAGCGTGCGGGAGAAGTCTCCGTACCATCTAGTATCGAATTCAAATTGATTTGATTTGTTTTAGCACACGTACTTACATACATATTAAGTGTCCAATATATCAACATGTTCCTCATCATGTTACAAGCACATTTCCATACGCCTCCATGTTCATCTTGACATATTTTTGAGCATGTCCGGTGTTATACCGCGCGGTTACAGGCGCCATGTCACTGACTGCGCGTCCCCTCCCACCTGAGGTTCGAGTCCTCACTCTGGCATGGCTGTGCGTGTTGTTCTTAGCGTAAGTTAGTTTAAGTAGTGTGTAAGTCTAGGGACCGATGACGTCTGCAGTTTTGTCCCATAGGAATATACACACATTTGAACTTTTTTTTTATACTGCGAAATTTTTCATCAACAGCACTCTGCTGATTCATGCGCCTTAATGACTCCGTCTTCCTGTAACGAGTTGTCATACGTGGTGAGGTCAGGACTCCTTCGTGGTCACTTGAAGGGAGCTGGTGTTGCTGATGAACCGCGATCCATCGTCCTGGAAAGTGTTCATTTAGGAACACGCGCGCTGCAAGACCATAGTGAGAAAGCGCTCCGTCTTGCTGCAGAAATATGCGTTCCGTAAGACCCCTTTCCTCAAGCTGAGGTATTAGTCATGTTTGTAACGCGCCCACATCATTACCTGAGGTGGGTTCCTTTCTAGCTCAATTATGCAACGAGGGTTCTCTTCGGTCCAAACGACAATATTTTAGCACGTGAGCTGCAATGAATGGCACATTCATCTGAAAACATAACTGTTTTGGTTGACAGGAGAGCCAACACCGTGTTACTAGAGGAGTCCGAAAGGCACGCGTTTTAGCTCACGCAGGCTGGCGTGAAGTCTGGAACAGGACAAGGAAATTAGAATTTAGAAAAACGGAAGTAGCTGGTGGAATACTTAACTTTAATCCGTTAATGAAGAACGTCGGTCTTGCCGGTACATGATTCACAATATCAATGGTAACTGGTAATGGCGCCTTGCTAGGTCGTAGCAAATGACGTAGCTGAAGGCTATGTTAAACTATCGTCTCGGCAAATGAGAGCGTATTTTGTCAGTGAACCATCGCTAGCAAAGTCGGTTGTACAACTGGGGCGAGTGCTAGGAAGTCTCTCTAGACCTGCCGTGTGGCGGCGCTCGGTCTGCAATCACTGATAGTGGCGACACGCGGGTCCGACGTATACTAGCGGACCGCGGCCGATTTAAAGGCTACCACCTAGCAAGTGTGGTGTCTGGCGGTGACACCACAATAATCTTGTCACGGTTCGCTACATTTCGAGAATGAGTTAACAGAACACGGCACGCTAAAACGTGCTCATCCCGGTCTGTACTCAATAACATGTTTACGAACGTCGATCGAAAAGGTCTCATCTTAACATCTTTTTACATGTGATCTCGCCTTGTTGTCCTTGGTATACCAAGTTCCGAAGCACGTTTACGTCTCGTTTCCACAGGAGGTTGTTCAATCTAAGCAGAGACTCCGCCACATGTTTCTTCAGTCCATTCCGTGGCCTGTCTTTTAACACTACAAAATGTAAAAGCACGTCTTTCCCAGTCCAGGAGTGTTGCATTTCGCGGTGGGGCCATGTTAAACCCTTCCTGGAATGCTCTCATGATCCGTATCATTGTCTGCCCTAAGTGTTGTCGTTAGTGCACTCATAGTGTCACTAAGCGCTCCTTAACAGTGCAACTACGACCACTCACATCTATCACGGCTACAAATTTAAACTCGACTGCGATGCAAAAGCTTGTAAACATGAATTCCAACAATTAATTCCAGCATCTGAGAAGAAGTAATATAACTACAAACCTGCATAACATTGGTACTAAACAAGATTAGAGGAATTTCTCGTCCGCCCTGTAGACTACTGCAACCTACATCCATTTGAAACTGATTACTGCACAAGATAATTTATAAAACTCCACGAAACATTTCAAAAAATTGGTACAGGTAAATCGACAAAAGCACCGTAATAAACGATACAGTATGTGAAAAACGAACTCTCAACGTGTTTCTATATTGTTTTCAAGTGTTCTGTTTGTCCACCGTCCGTAGCATGGCATAAGTTTAAGTGGTAGTCCAGTCCTGACCACACCTGATCCAGCATATCAGGAATGACGTCTAGAACAACTGCTGCGATGGGGTGTAGGAAGTCTTCGAGGTTCTGTGACAGAGGTGGAACATAAACACTGTCCTTGACAAAAACCCACAAGAAAAAATCTCAAGATATCAAGTCCGGCTACCGTGCTGCCAACAGGTCCGGGTCAGTACCACGGCCTATCCAGCGACGTGGCAACTTCAGGTAATCCCGTAAATAATTGTGGAAACCTTGTTGAAAGACGAAATGTCTGCCTATCAGCATCAACTTGTAGCATGATTCACACAGCTGAAATGTTGTGTCTAGACAAGACAGCCTAGACACAATGAGAGGAAGCCGAAAGGCACGCGCTAAGCTAAAGCTGGATGGTGTGAGGTCTGAAACAGGATACGTAATGAATGCTATAAAGAAAAGTACGTAGCTTCGGGAATACTTAACTTTAATCCATCCTTTTGGTACATCTGGAGACTGTGGCGATACAAGTGAGACTCTTTAGATACATGCACTGTTACTAATGGCGCCTTGCTAGGTCGTAGCCATTGACTTAGCTGAAGGCTATTCTAACTATCTGCTCTGCAAATGAGCGAGGCTTCGTCAGTGTGCATCGCTAGCTACGTCGTCCGTACAACTGGGGCGAGTGCTAGTACGTCTCTCTAGACCTGCCGTGTGGTAGCGCTCGGTCTGCTATCACTGAAAGTGGCGACACGCGGGTCCGACATGTACTAATGGACCGCGGCCGATTTAAAGCTACCACCTAGCAAGTGTGGTGTCTGGCGGTGACACCACATGAAACGTGTCGTGGTAAGTGATACCATTGACAGTTGTCTCAGAAAAGAAGAAGTGTTGGATATGGCGAAGAACCCCAGGCGTGTTCGACAGTTGCCTGTCTACTCTCTGTCCCCCACATACATGTGTTGTGTCGGCTGACTTTTCTAATAAGATGAGTGCCTTTGTCACAGAAGATTAATTTCATTGCGAAGTCGTCGTTTTCAAAATGGTCCTGCATATCAGTGCTGAACTGCAGACGCGCAGTTTATCGTTGTAGCTTGTGGCTTTGCAGGATCTACAACTTGTACAGCTTCACTCTTAGTCGCCTACTTAGCACTTTTCTCACTGTTGGTTGAGGGGTTTTCAATTCTGCACTAGCTCGATACGTAGACTTCGTAACATCACGTCCCTCTCACGGTGGTCCACCGTCTATTCTGACACGGTCGGCCAGACTGAACTGTTTCGCATCGTGTAGTAAACCGTCCTCCTCGAATATTTTGAACCACTTCACCATGCTGTTGTCAACTGGTCGTTTCTTGTGGCAACTGTTACGGAAGGCTCTCTAAACACGCAGTAGCGATCGACAAGGAACAAACCCCAGCTCACAAAATTCTTTCTCTGCCTCGTTCTCCTCCATTTTCAGCAACTACGGTCTGTGGCGCCCATGTCGGCGGTTCTGCAAACTAGCTTTCCAGCACCACGTTTTAAACAATCTCTTAGAGACTGTCTTTCATATACAGTATTAATTTTTACGTAATGTTTAAGCATTCGCCTATACTGGTTTTTAAAACGTTTCGTGGACTTTATAATTAACTTGTATCTTCAAAAATACTTTTCATTTGTTACCAACGGAAACAGAGAAGGCTTTTGCTTATGAACAACTTCAGAGTCAGGAACTTTTCAGTCAAACACCTGGCAAGAATGTGCTAGGGCAGAGGGGGCCCATTTGGAACATTCGGGAGGGTATTTCCGGTTATAGCATTTATCTTACAACCAAGAGAAACCTTCAAAAATATTTGGTCTGAACTGGGCAATGGGAACTATATTAAATTCATTATGGGACGATATGCTTCAGACAAAAAATCATGAGAGTCTTTAGCTGAGTCGGCGAAATGTCAATCCCTGACAACTGCAGTGGTCTGGGTGCGGTAGCTACCCGGACCTGCTTCAACCAATAATGTAAAGCGAGTTTGTTAACGTCTTCATGGCAGCGCCTGGCGTTGTCACAGCTGTGTAGACGGCTACTGTTTTCACCTGAGGCCTTAATGGTTTGCAGCTGAAAATCGGCAACAGCGCTGTAAACTGTCAGGAATCTTCTTACACCGTCTCAGATGTTGTGTATTATTCAGCAAGGCGAGGCGATTACCCCACCGTTGTGGGAACTAAATTGGTCACGTGATGAAGTGAAGTCTCGTTGCAATTCAAAGTAGGGCGCGTAGTTACGTCGCAATCAGGGCGCGAAACAACTTCGCAGGAAGCTGCATTAACTTGCTACTAACAGCATTAATTTTACTGACAATGAGGACGGGAAAGGTAGACAGTGCTGACATTTCACAGAACCAGTTTAACTTGAGAAAAGTATCTGCGAAGGAGCAAGCAAATGTTAGCAAGAGAAGTTAAGCAAGTCAGTGAGGCGAAAATTGAGGGAGGAGGTACACGATGCCGAGTGAAGTAGGATTCGAATATCTGCCCCAAAGCAGAATACATACAATAAATTCACTGATATAAATAGAAGTGTTATTAGATATAAATGCCGGTGGTGCTGTGAATAATACCAGAAAATACCATCCTTGCAAAACTTTACAGCTTTTCTCACGCAGAATTACACTTCCAGACTAATGAACCACGTCTGAGAGAAACTGTTCCATCTACGATATTTGACTTTAAAAGGTGCAAGAATAAAAGTGACATCATGTACAGACGAAAAAAAACATTTAGCAAAAAGAGCACACTGTGATAGATTTTTGACGAAAAAACAAAACGAACAAAATTGAAGCGGCCAGTAGTTTATTTACACAAACCTTAGATTCGTACACACTGCACAGTGAATAAATGTTGTGATGGTATGCAAAAAGTATTGTTAAACGACAGTGCTGGTCAATGTTTAACTGTTGTCAAAGTAGAGTTTCGTTTTGCCTGTGGTTATAAGCGTAAAACATGACTATCGTGTAGAAATGGGACGAATAACATGACAATACTTGCAGGTAAAGATAGCCGAACTTTTGAAGTTAATTAAGGCGAAGCAGTCCTGTTCCGTTTATTCAACTGACAAAATTTTGCAAGAAAATGGTTCCCTTTCTACTTCTGTCGCACCATTTCGATCTAAATCCTGTGGAAGTCGCCCGAAATCGCAAAAAATAGGATCCGTAGTCGTAATACGTCAAGTGTTTCGAGAACCCGAAAAAGTGACGACTGATGCTTTTGCTGCTAATAAACAGATGTCGTTGTCATGTTGCCTGGTTCAAGACTTTTGACGTAAAAGTCTACTTCGGTGACTTGAGCGTGTATTTGCTAGTTCTGCATGCAGCGGCTTTTAAGATGGCCTGACAAGGCTGGATGGACCACGTTCCAGGCATTTCCACCAATGAAAAAAGTCAGGTGGTCGCCGAAAATGGAACCCGGGGACTCGTAATTACTACCCAAAAAGAATGAATCCATCTTTTTTGTATTTTTTTAACCACTAGACCACGACGTCAAATTACTTGTGCTGAACTCTCTTGAGATTTTAATGTTGTGACATTAGGAAACTAGAAAGCCATGTACAAGTACAAAAAAGTGTCTGTTCATTACTGAAAACATAGCAAAATCGGTCGGTATCGGTTCAAACAGAGTAGCAATTATCATCCGCAACTGATGAATCAACAGCCACAGCTGTGCAAAATGGAGACATCACTGGCGAAAGTAGTTTTACGGATACCGCCGGTGATGCGTCATGAGCATTGAGAGTGAGATATTCTGTACGTCCTGTTCTTGTTCATGTTCGAAATTTGCACTTCATTCAGTGGCATGTACAGCCATGTAGCGTGCGGTGGCGCTCGGCTTGTAACAGTGATATGGTGCGTACATTGTGTTCCTCCCTTCCCTCCCCACTTCTCGGACGTAAGCAAGGCGGCGCTGCCACCCTGGCCAGGCAATGAGTTCGTCTTGCCAGTTAACACAAGTACGTGACCTGGTCTACACGTGCAGTCTAGCTTTGTTGTTGATCAGCTTAAAGCATTAGAGCTTTAGTCCCTTTCCACAGTTTTTGCCCCTGACACTACTCTCATTACCGAAATAATTATCACTCAGGATGCGTCCTATCAACTTATGTACTCTTTGTTCAAGTTGTCTCATTAAATTACACTCTGACACAAAAAGCGACGCACCACGAAGGAATTATCCGAATGGGACGGAAATCGGTAGATGTGATTTACATGAACAAATGATTGCAATGTCATAAAAATTTGATAATTTATTCAGGAGAAATAGCTTCACAAAGTGAGCATGTTTGTGACACTCAGGCCCTTACACAAGCAGTTATTCGGCTTGTCAATGATTGATAGATTTGTTGAATCTCCTCCGGTAGGATATCTTTCCAAATTCTGTTCAATTGACGCGTTATATTATCAAAATCCCGAGATGTTTGGAAGGACCTCCACATAATGCTCCAAAAGTTCTAAATTGGGGAGAGGTCTGGCGACCTTATTCGACCAGGTAGTATTGGCAAGCACGAAAACAAAATGGCTCTGAGCACTATGGGACTTAACATCTATGGTCATCAGTCCCCTAGAACTACTTATACCTGACTAACCTGAGGACATCACACAACACCCAGTCATCACGAGGCAGAGATAATCCCTGACCGGGGAGCAAAAACGCTACCGCACTACCACGAGCTGCGGACAGCAGTAGAAACTCTCGCCGTATGGCGAACTACTGTCTGGTTGGTATCACAACGTTTTCTCGCGCATCTCCAGACGCGTCTTCCCTGGTCATCGGGGCTCAGCTCGGAGCGGGACTCATCGCTGAAGACAGTCCTACTGCAATCAGTGAGATTCCAGGCCGTAGGCGTGTCTGGAGACGCCCTGGATACCAGTCTGACTGTCGCCTGACATATGGCCTGACAATCAGGAGTGATCGCCTATGGTGTCATTTCTCTTCACAGCAGGAACCCTTTTGTTGTCATTGGCTGCGCCTTTACAGCGCAGCGGTTCGTCGACGATATTCTACGCCCCGTTTCGTTGTCCTTCTTGGCAAGCCATTCTCGGCTTATATTTCAGTGAGATAATGCCCACATGGCGAGAGTTTCTACTGCTTTTCTTCGTGCTTAATAAAGTCGCCGTGGTTTGAGGTGCCATGTCACGGTTTGTGTGGCCTCTCTCGCCGGAGGTTCGAGTCCTCCCTCGGGCATGTATGTGTGTGTGTGTGTGTGTGTGTGTGTGTGTGTGTGTGTGTGTGTGTTGTTCTTAGCATAAGTTAGTTCACGTTAGTTTAAGTAGTGTACAAGTCTAGAGACCGATGACCTCGGCAATTCGGTTCCGTAGGAAATCACACACATTTGAACATTTGAACATTTTTGATAAATCCCGCCTAAGGAAGCGAGAGCGTTGGATCTCTCCGCAGATGAGAACGTTTGGGGGCATTACGGGCAGGGTCATCTAGCTAGTTCGCGCTTTTGACGATCTAACGCATGCAATGGGCAGAATTTGGCACGATATCTCTCAGAAGGGCGTCCAACAACTCCGCCGGTCAATGCCAAGCCGAGTAACTGCTTTCATCCAAGGCAGACGCGGAGCAATGCGTTACTGACTTGGTGAATTTGTGATGGTCTTACACTTGAACATGTCATCCAGTTTTTCTAAAATTGTAATCATCTGTTTTTACATGTACACACGTACATCACATCTAGCGATTTCCGTCCTATTCGGATAATTCCTTTGTAGTACTTTTATTTTTCTTTCTTTTCTTTCTTTCTTGGAGTGTATTTTTTTTTCTCCAGTATTTCACTGCACACCTCGTCATTAGTTACACGATCTACCCAACTGATCTTCACCGTGGTTCTGTAACATCACATCATTGTTCGCGTTTCACTTGCATATGAAGCCAAGATAATGTGTACGAGGAATGAGAACCCGAAAATACCCGATTACTGGTGAACAATTGGATCGCGTCACATCACGTAACTATTTAAAAGTAATCTAGGAACCGATGTCGAAAGAGACAAGCGCGTAAAATTAATAACAGTGAAGACGAATAGAAGACTTGAGACGTGTCAGAAGCGTTCTAGAAAAAATGCAGTGCCTCTGTAAACGAAATCACATTTAAGGTGCTATTCAAACTATTTTAAAGCATTGTTTCAGCATATAACGTAAACTGAATGTGTTCTTCTTTTTCACATCATAGATAAGGCTTCTACAGCGGCACTGTCCTCATGAATGTACTTTCAGTTCATAACCACCCTCATGTAAAGCAGAATTCGACACTAGTTGTCACAACAGGCAGACGCGTCTCTACAGTATATAAGGAGGGGGGAAGCATTGTACTGTCGCTAGGTAAGCAGTAACAGAAGGATAGTCGGTGACACCGAAGGTGGACTTTTCATTCCCTATCATCTGAGTGACAAACCCGTCGGGGCCGTTTCAACCTTCCAAAGCTGCCCACACGAGTATTGGTGATTTGAATGTGAACTAGAAACGTGAAGGAACAACACAGCCGATCCAAGACCAGGCAGATCTCAAGTACTGTTGTTGTTGTAAAAATTCGCATGAAATCAGCGAAAGGATTCGTTCGTGGGTCCATAATGTTACCAGCACTCCAGCTAGCACAGTGACTGTGCGCAGGGAGTTAAAAAGAACGTCCGCAGCTGGTGATCTGGTGGCTAGCGTTGCTGCCTCAAACCAAAAATCATCATCATTATTAGAAATAATGGAGTACAACGGTACAGCAGCTCCTCATAAAATTTACATTTCTGTAGTCAATGTTCAGCGAAACTTGAGGTGGTTTAATGAGTGCGTAGTGGATGACTGGAAACGAGTGATTTGGAGTGAACGATGCCGTACCGTATGGCCGTCCTATGGAAGACTTTGGGTTTCACACAACTAGAGAACGTTAGCTACCATCAATGCCAACAGTGATGTACGGACGAGGCAATGTAACGATACTGCGGTGTTTTTCGTAGTTAATGTGTGGTATTCTCATTGCACTTAATAAAATTCTGAATGCCCAACGATGTGTACAACATTTTACAATACTTCTCATTACGTATAACAGAGGAGCGCTTGGGAGACGATGATTGTATCAACCTGACACTGCGTCCTGTCATAAAGCAGCACCTACGAGGCTATGGTTTATGGACTAGACTGGCCTCGCCCTGAGTACCGACTTGAACCCAATGGAACACCTTTCGTGTGATTTAGAGCATCGACTTTGCTCCCGAGAAGAGCCTCCTACATCGCTACCGTCTTTGGTTTCGGCTCTTGAGGACAAACGGCCCTCCGTTTCAACACAGACATTCAGACACCGCACTGATAGCGTCAACCGCAGAGTCAAAGTCGTCATACAAGCAAATGGTGGACAGACCCCATATTAGTGTCCACTAAAAGGTGACCGGATACTTTTGATAAGATAGTGTATTTAGTGTGTTGCCCGCGCTAAACGGTGGCGGATCGCTGGTCTCATGTAAATATGGATCGAATTTAAAAACTTAAAACCTCTCGCAATCCATTGATCAAGAGGCACAACGTTGCGTAAAACGTTTGACACAACAAATTAAGAATTACAGTTAGAGACTGTTTATACACCCTGACGCGGAGCAACTCACAGCGCACGAATTACACAGAGTACTTCCATCTAGTATTTTGAATAAAAGCACTTACGGACTTCCAGAAAACTTAACACACAATTTAGAACGTTTTCGAAACAGCCGCCAACCCCCCCCCCCCTTCAACACACACACACAAAACACACGAATTAAGGAAAGTAAAAAAATATACACATACGTCAAAAAAAAGGTTAGCATCACCCCGTTTAAAAGAACTCCTGAAGACAGACGTTGACTATGGATATTGTATCACAGACACACTCCCTTTGGCTGTTCAGAGATGTCACTAAACCCAACCAAAGATGTAAATAACCATACATGAGCAGCACCTATTAGACGGAGGGGGTCCGACAGCCGATCAGTTCCAGTCATTCCACCAGGAAGGGGATTCACGGCTCGTGTTGTCTGCGTCCTGTCACAAAGCAGCACCTACGAGGCTATGGCTTATGGACAATAACATTCCTGAACTAGTCATTCCGCCAGGAAGGGGATTCACGGCTCGTGTTGTCTGTAGACAGTCAACACCGCGGTTCGATCGCGTCCGCATTGTTACTTTGTGCCAGGAAGGGCTCTCAACAAGGGAAGTGTCGAGGTGTCTCGGAGTGAACCAAAGCGATATTGTTCAGACATGGCGGAGATACAGAGAGACAGGCACTGTCGATGACATGCCTCGCTCAGGCCGCCCAATGGCTACGACTGCAGTGGATGACCGCTACCTACGGATTATGGCTCGGAGGAATCCTGACAGCAACGCCACCTTGTTGAATAATGTTTTACGTGTAGCCACAGGCCGTGTTAGGACTCAAACTGTGCGCAATAGGCTGCATGATGCACAACTTCACTCCCGACGTCCATGGCGTGGTCCATCTTTGCAACCACCACACCCTGAAATGCGGTACAGATAGGCCCAACAACATGCCGAATGGACCGCTCATGTTTGGCATCACGTTCTCATCACCGATGAGTGTCGCATATACCTTCAACCAGACAATCGTCTGATACGTGTTTGCAGACAACCCGGTCAGGCTGAACGCCTTAGACACACTGTCCAGCGAGTGCGGCAAGGTAGAGGTTCATTTCTGTTTTGGGGTGGTATTTGTGGGGCCGACGGACGCCGCTGGTGGCCACGGAAGGCGCCGTAACGGCTGTAAGATACAGTCATCCTCCGATCGATAGTGCAATCGCATCGGCGGCATATTGGCGAGGCATTTGTCTTCATGGACGGCAATTCGCGCCCCTATCATGCACATCTTGTGAACGACTTCCTTCAGGATAACGACATTGCTCGACTAGAGTGGCGAGCATGTTCTCCAAACATGAACCCTATCAAATATGCCTGGGATAGATTTAAAAGGACTGTTTATGGACGACGTCACCCACTAACCAATCTGAGGGATCAACGCCGAATCGCCGTAGAGGAGTGGGACAGTCTGGTCCAACAGTGCCTTGATGAATTTCTGGATAGTATGCCACGACGAATGCAGGCATGCATAAATGCAAGAGGACGTGCTACTGAGTATTAGAGATACCGGTGTGTACAGCAATCTGGACCACCACTTCTGAAGGTCTCGCTGTATGGTGGTACAACATGCAATGTGTGGTTTTCAAGAGCAATAAATAGGGCGAAAATGATGTTTATGTTGATCTCTATTTCGATTTTCTGTACAGGTTCCGGAACTCTCGGAACCGAGGTGATGCAAAACTTTCTTTGATGTCTGTATATCACTTACAATATTTTCGCTTTTAGTGCTGTAAGACTGCAGCACCATGCGTGACCTTTTAACTTCTTACTTCTTTAATACTGACTCTATTCGCAATACATTTTTCAGACTGTGTCTACATATACTGTTGAATCCTCGTTAGCTACTTTTATGTCGTCTCGTTGTCACTACAGAGCTGTACCATGGGAAGCAAGGAGAGGATGTTGGTTGATGGCCGGTATCCTCGTTCTATGACACAAACTGCACCCAATTAATACCTGGGTTATTTAGTCATAAGCAAAGAGCTACTTAACTTGAGCTTCCATGTGCTGTGGTACAAGCTCTCTGCTGTATATTTCACGTAGCCTCAATACTGTTGAAGTAGAAGTCCGCTATGTTCACTGTAAGGTTACTACGTGCTGCCTGTCTCTGTGCTAGAGACTAAGTCTGCGGCCCTGTCTTTGTAACACGCTGGAACTCACACGGCGTACAAACTCGAACTAACTGAACTAACTGGAACAAACTAACTTCAGCTAACTAACTGGCCATCCGGTCTGCGGCGGCTGCCTAAATACTGGAGGCCAAGATGGCGTCGGCGACGCGATACCCTCTGTCGATCTTCATGTAGCCTCTGTGCCCCATGGTGTGCTGGAGCCAGCTTACGCCAGCACATGTACCACCGAATGAACCTGCAAAATTATACGAGTCTCGTTGTAAGGCACACTGTCTAGGAGATATGATGTAATGACGTCACAAACATTTCGGTGCGTGATACGAATGTTTCGTAGTTGGCAGTTCCATTATTTAAGGAAAAGGTGTGCTGAGCCGGGGGGGGGGGGGGGGGGGGGCGGGAAGGAGGGGGGATGGTTGACATTACTGGCTGCCTCCTATACGGCCGAAAAATCGCCAAAGGTTGAGGCCCCGAGCTATGATGTAACGCAGGCCGTAAGACGATCCGAGTTCTGCAGCGTTGTAGAGGACTCAGCCGAGTAGCTATTCAGTTGACGAGGGTGTAGATGTCTATCATCCTGCGAAAGATACGGCAGTCTGACCGTAGGCAACCGCTATGGCCACGCGGTGCGTCTCTGGGATCGATCTTGGTCTGGAAGTACATTTCTAGGAGAGGCGCTTGGACATCCAAGGAACTGTGTCTACTGCAGTAATTTGGACAGTAGATACGGAACGACCACCGGATGCAGCCCGAGAAGTTAAACTGCTATGATTGTGGACGGTGTAACTCAGAGTGCTACACTAAACGGCAATGAGCACTGGGCGGTCTCGCCAGCTCTTGCAGCAGGGGCGAATTGAGGAGAGCCGTGTCTCGTCATCAAGGGAAGGGCCGCTCAGAGAGAAGTCAATTCGACTGCTGTTCCCGCAATGTGCGCATCCGCCATCCGTGCGCTCTGTGCACCGCCGTCGTTGAAACAATTATAGCCTCCAGCTCTTTCGGACTCTCCATATTTCCCGTCGACAATAGCCATAGCACAATAGTCCTGGATCTGCGTAGACCAAAAATAAAACCGGTCCGGGAAATGTTTACAATAAGACTGGCCCTTGGTAATAAACATCGCAAAAGATGCTGGGAATGGTCACCGTTACCGTCTACTCAGCGGTATGCTCAATTTATTAAATTGTGAGACGCTCGTTAGCAGCTCTGCCTAATGGATAGCAGCAATTACGATTTCACTTATCTGCACTAGCTCTTCATATGCGTGTGTATTACTTCACTAAACCTGACCAATCTGCCCCACAGGTAAAAATCACAGACAAAGATATGAGGCGATTGAGGTGGCCAGGAGATTCCACTGCGTCTGATGACGGTCCTTTCTCCACCGAACATCTCACTGGTGACAAGCTTGTCAAGGCCCGGCTGTTGTTTCGTCTTGCTGAAAGTATCCACACAGTCGTTCATCCTCTGTCAGTTGATGCACGTGTTGTGGGACTAGTTGTACACTCCTGGAAATTGAAATAAGAACACCGTGAATTCATTGTCCCAGGAAGGAGAAACTTTATTGACACATTCCTGGGGTCAGATACATCACATGATCACACTGACAGAACCACAGGCACATAGACACAGGCAACAGAGCATGCACAATGTCGGCACTAGTACAGTGTATATCCACCTTTCGCAGCAATGCAGGCTGCTATTCTCCCATGGAGACGATCGTAGAGATGCTGGATGTAATCCTGTGGAACGGCTTGCCGTGCCATTTCCACCTGGCGCCTCAGTTGGACCAGCGTTCGTGCTGGACGTGCAGACCGCGTGAGACGACGCTTCATCCAGTCCCAAGCATGCTCAATGGGGGACAGATCCGGAGATCTTGCTGGCCAGGGTAGTTGACTTACACCTTCTAGAGCACGTTGGGTGGCACGGGATACATGCGGACGTGCATTGCCCTGTTGGAACAGCAAGTTCCCTTGCCGGTCTAGGAATGGTAGAACGATGGGTTCGATGACGGTTTGGATGTACCGTGCACTATTCAGTGTCCCCTCGACGATCACCAGTGGTGTACGGCCAGTGTAGGAGATCGCTCCCCACACCATGATGCCGGGTGTTGGCCCTGTGTGCCTCGGTCGTATGCAGTCCTGATTGTGGCGCTCACCTGCGCGGTGCCAAACACGCATACGACCATCATTGGCACCAAGGCAGAAGCGACTCTCATCGCTGAAGACGACACGTCTCCATTCGTCCCTCCATTCACGCCTGTCGCGACACCACTGGAGGCGGGCTGCACGATGTTGGGGCGTGAGCGGAAGACGGCCTAACGGTGTGCGGGACCGTAGCCCAGCTTCATGGAGACGGTTGCGAATGGTCCTCGCCGATACCCCAGGAGCAACAGTGTCCCTAATTTGCTGGGAAGTGGCGGTGCGGTCCCCTACGGCACTGCGTAGGATCCTACGGTCTTGGCGTGCATCCGTGCGTCGCTGCGGTCCGGTCCCAGGTCGACGGGCACGTGCACCTTCCGCCGACCACTGGCGACAACATCGATGTACTGTGGAGACCTCACGCCCCACGTGTTGATCAGTTCGGCGGTACGTCCACCCGGCCTCCCGCATGCCCACTATACGCCCTCGCTCAAAGTCCGTCAACTGCACATACGGTTCACGTCCACGCTGTCGCGGCATGCTACCAGTGTTAAAGACTGCGATGGAGCTCGGTATGCCACGGCAAACTGGCTGACACTGACGGCGGCGGTGCACAAATGCTGCGCAGCTAGCGCCATTCGACGGCCAACACCGCGGTTCCTGGTGTGTCCGCTGTGCCGTGCGTGTGATCATTGCTTGTACAGCCCTCTCGCAGTGTCCGGAGCAAGTATGGTGGGTCTGACACACCGGTGTCAATGTGTTCTTTTTTCCATTTCCAGGAGTGTATTTACTTAATTGCAACATAAAAAACACACCGTAACCCATACGATTCCTTTAGTAGAAAATTAAACAACAGAACGGGATAAAATCAAATGAGGAAACATGTCAGAGACTGCGCCAGAGATAATAATTACAAATGGCAATCACTCGCACACAGCATTACACTGCATTTCACCACTCCCCCCTTAGTGTCAACGGTACTTTCTGTTGGGACGGACACGTCGTCCGAACCGGGTTACAACGGGTCGCGCACAGGCTGGTGCATTAGAGGTAGCATCAGAAATATGTATTTCACAGTTTCTGGACATACCGGTTAGCGTTAAAAGTTTGGTGAAATAATCGTGTAATGATGTGGACATCAGATACTGAGCACGACACACCAATGTTCCGATTATGCAATGGCTCTTCAGAACACTGTTGGAGATTTTCTCATGCATAATGGGGCAAGTTCTGTGAGTCCAAATACCTCGACAGGTTGAGCCAGACCACTTGTAAAGAAACGAAAGACTGATAATCCAAAAGTTTTAATTGCATTTCACTCAGAAACCGGTGGCAGCACTCAACACACGAAAATTATTCTCGACGCCGCAACTGTGTATGGCTACTGATGCGGGTCGTTTTTGATAACGTTTCAACAAGCCGATCTTTTAATTCCCACTTGCACAGGTAAACGGCGTTATGATTTCGTCGGACCTCGTTCTAGGCATTTCTTCACTACAGCGATTTCTTTTCGGATAGATCCAGTTTTTATTGGCTGCAGAGCTCGTTTCACGCAATTTACCGTTAATTTTTGCGTTACAGAATTTGTCGTGGGGTTCACCAAAACATTTCCTTTCTTAAACTCCGGCCGCGCGGGGTAGCGGTGCGGTCTTGGGCGTCTTGTCACGGTTCGCGCGGCTCCCTCCGTCGGAGGTTCGAGTCCTCCCTCGGGCATGGGTGTGTGTGTTGTTCTTAGTATAAGTTTAAGTTAGATTAAGTAGTGCGTAAGCCTACGGATCAATGACCTCAGCAGTTTGGTCCCATAGTCCTTACCACAAATCTCCAAATTTTCTTAAACTCCTGTACAAACAGTTTCGCACAGGTTTCCCGCTAATTGTCTTCGCAATTTCACTCGACGGTCAACTCGCGGTGTTTGATCGCGAGCACCGTTTAGTGTTATATGCAACTGGTTACATTTGCTCCGCTGTCTCACTCGGCCGGCCGGTGTGGCCGAGCGGTTCTAGGCGCCCCAGTCTGGAACCGCGCTACCGCTACGGTCGCAGGTTCGAATCCTGCCTCGGGCATGGATGTGTGTGATGTCCTTAGGTTGGTTAGGTTCTAGGGGACTGATGATCACAAATGTTAAGTCCCATAGTGCTCAGAGCCATTTGAACCATTTTTTTGTCTCACTCAGACATAACGACACATGGAAGTACTCGTACTCGGGACGGAGTATGTAGGAGATGCGCATGTGTGCACCTGTGACAGCAACCGATTAGCGAATCAAAGCTACTGAAGTATTTTCACTGCTGAGCAGTTCTCCTGTTCATCGGGTAGTTCGGCGTCAGTATTATGAATGTTTTCTGTGCCAGTTTTATTTTGCCTGTCCTGTACATCTAATTTCAATACATTGATCTGCCAGAACATTGAGACCATCGACCTACTATGGATATAAACCCGTCTAGGCGACAGCAGCGTCACCTGGCGAGGAATGACTGCTACTCAGACACACGAAGGATGTATACGTGTGTGGAATAAGGAAGACGTGCGATCTATATGAGTTGGACCGAGGGCAAATTGTGATGGCTCGGAGGCTCGGCACAAGCATATCGGGAACTGCACGACATGTCGGGCGTTCAAGCAGTGCTGTGGTGAGTGTCTTCAAGACGTGCGAAACCAAGGTGAAACTATGTCCAGATGTCTTCTTGGTGGGCAGCTACTCCTCGTTACATATGTCGGACGTCATCGGCTGGGAGGACTGGTTGAACAGCACAGGCGGAACTAACATCAGACTTTAATGCTGGGCAGAGTAAAAGTGTGCCTGAACACATAGTGCACTGAACACTCCTAAAGCTTGGTCTCCGTAGCCGATGACCCATGCATGTGCCAATGTTAACACCATGACATCGGCAACTACGACTGAAATTAACACGTGACACTCGGCATTGGACTTTGGCGCAGTGGAAGAGCGTTCCACGGTCGGGATGGATCCTGATATATTCTTCATCAAGCCGATGGGAGGGAGCGTATCTGTCGTCTTCCAAGAGAATCGCTCCTTGACACCTATAGTGCGGGACGGAGCCGAGCTGGCGGCAGCTCCAATATGCTCTAGAGAACATTCACGTGGTCATTCATTGGTCGAGAGGAGCTAGTGCAAAGGCACCATGACGGTCAAGGAGTATCGTACATTGGTTGCAGACCACGTGCGTCCCTTTATGACGATCATGTTTCCCGACGGCCCTGGCGTTTCTCAACAAGATAAAGCGCAATGTCATATGGCCAGGAGTACGAGGGAGTGCTTCGAGGAACACAGTAGCAAGTAGAAATTAATGCGCTGGCCCTCCAAGTCACCTGATCTGAAACCGATCGAACAGATGTTTGATGTGATTGAATGTGATGTCAGAGCGCATATTCCTCCCCTCCTCCCCAGTCTCCGGAATTTACAGCAATCAGGTGACCTGTGTGTACAGATGTGGTGCCAACTCTCTCCAGGGACTTACTAAGGCGCTACTGCTTCCATGCCACGATGTGTCGCCGCTGTTATCCGTGCCAAAGGTGTTTAGGTAGGTGTTCCTAATGTTTCGGCTGATCAGTATAAATCAAGCCCTGACGTTACGACGGTGTAAATCCTTCACTATATGTTTACCCTACAATGTGACAAATTGTTTCAACGATGGATGATTGGGTGGAGATGATACTTGTAGGTGTCTGTATCGCCCTGTTATCCTGGAAATGTCTGCAACACCATGTTTTCTTCGTTTGAGGAAATATGAACAAGTTGATTGGTCTGTGTCAGCAAAGCGCGGGGTTTGAGGAAAGTTTGTTGGCCCAAAGACGCAGCATGTTTGACTGTGTTCTGCGCAGATTGAGCTGGGGAGTTGTCGAGTAAAATCAAACTCTTGCTCATCCTGCCATAGAGCTTCTTCTTCAAAGGCTTTTGTCATCTCATCAAGAGATTTCTGTGGTATCACGCATTAATACCATCCCACCGGCGTCTTTAACTTGGCAACGGAACTGCAAGTTTCCGTCAGCTCCCGATAGCAGTCATGTGGCATCCAGAGAATCCAATGGAGCACACCCACAGAGCCACGCCTCCAGGAGCTTGGTACCACGAGCGTCCTCTTCCACAGCAAAATAGAATGGCCAGTGGCAGCGAGACAGTGTATTCGCGTTTGGAGCTTCTTGGCTACGTGACGCAACACAGACGATACTTATTCGCAGCTCTGAACCACCGTTCATGCTTTAGTTGAGAAAGCTTCATCTTTCACAAATGAGAGCTGCACTTTGTTTCTTAGTATATTATTTGTGATGAGTCTTAATACACTTGGAGAAACACAAGTAAAGTAAATCATCTGTTTACTGCGTTTAAGTTGTTCACTAGTCATCTCTCGTCCTGTCCACCTTTCCTACGACGACAGTTGCCGCAACACTCTGTAACCATGGCACTGAGGACTTGAGCTTTGCAACCAACGTGCTTCTGGAGATACGTGGACGATACCTTCTTCGTCTGGCCGCATGAACGTGATGCTCTCAACAGATTTTTGGACCACTTCAACTGTCTTCATCCCTGTATCAAATTTACTATGGAGGTTGAAAATGATGGGATGCTTCCATTTTTAGACGTAATGGTTTATAAAAAACCAGATGGAACTTTGGGACACAGTGTTCACCGAAAGCCGACACACACAGATTGGTATCTGCACCCTAAGAGTTGTCATCCACCACACCAACGTAGTGGCGTCCTTATGAATTTGGTACGGAGAGCATATGCCATTTCCCACGCAAACAGCTTAACCCAAGAACTTGAGCATTTGATGATTGTTTTTAAGGAAAATGTATACACCGAGAAACAGATTCGTCGGGCTATGGAGTTTGGACCATCTCCGGAGGTGTGCGAAGAGGAACATAGATCTGTGGCCTTTCTTCCTTATGCTGGAGGCTTATCGTTTAAGATTGGACGGGTTTTAAGGAATTTTAACATTAAGAGTGTGTTCCGTCCACCTTCTAAGATTAGGGCTCTGCTCGGCTCTGTGAAGGATGATTTGGGACTTGGGAAACCCGGGGTGTACAAAATCCCGTGTCAATGTGGGAAAGCTTACGTTGGCCGTTCTGTTCGTACAGTGCATGACAGGTGTGTGGAACATCGCCGTCACACGAGGCTACAACAGTCGGAAAAATCGGCGGTAGCAAAACACTGCCTAAATGCGGGACACAAAATGAAATTTGAGAAAACTGTTGTGGTTGCCAACATTTCCGGTTTTTGGAACAGTGTCTATAAAGAGGCGATTGAAATTAGGTTGGCTGATAATTTAATCAACAGAGACAATGCGTTTCCTCTTAGCAAAACGTGCAATCCTGTACTATCTCGCATCAAAACTGAACGTTCTTCGGTGCGGCCTTGATCGCGATATATCGTTGCCAGCAGTGTTTCACTAAGGGCGGCGCCACCTCCCTGTTTTGGAAGTCAGAAACCGTGATGGGCGCCGCATGCGCCGTGTACTGAACGGTGGCCTATATAGGACGTCGAATTGCAACCTGGCGTCAGTTCTCAGCAGGACTCATCAACAGAAGCAGCATTTCCTGAAGACGGCGAACAGTTGGATCGCCGAAATATCGAGTCAAGTTGATTTTAGGATCCGGCAGCAAACCCGAAGAGACTTTCAAGACTTATTACGCCGGGAAAGCTTACGTAATCACTCTGTAACCTAACTCTCCTTACCGGTGTGTGGGACGTCGTACACAACAATTTCGGTAGTACACTGAAGAGCCAATATCGTGTAGGACCCCCGGGAGCACTCACAAGTGCCGCAAAACAACATGGTATGGACTCGACTAATGTCTGAGATAGTGCTGGAGGGAACTGACACCATGAATCCTGCAGGGCTGTCCATAAATTCGTAAAAGTACGAGAGGGTGGAGATCTCTTCTGTACAGTACGTAGAAAGGCATCCCAGATATGCTCAGTAACGTTCATATCTGTGGAGTTTGGTGTCAGCGGAAGAGTTTACAGTCAGACGATTCTGGACGTGTGGGGTGTTGCATTGTCCTGCTGAAATTGCCCAAGTCCATCGGAATGCACAATGGACATGAATGGATGCAGCTGATCAGACAGGGTGCTTACGGAAGTGTCACCTGTCAGACTCGTATCTAGACGTATCAGGGGTCCCATATCACTCCAACTGCAGTCGCTCCACACCATTACAGGTCCTGCACAAGCTTGAACAGTCTCCTGCTGACACGCAGGGTCCATGGATTCATAAGGTTGTCTCTATACCCGTACACGTCCATACGCGCGATACCATTTGAAACTAGACTCCGCCGACCAGTGAACGTTTTTCCAGTCATCAACAGTCCAATGAGGGGGCCAGGCGAGGAGTAAAGCTATATGTCGTGCATTCATCAAGGGTACACGAATGAGCCATCGGCTCCGAAAGCCCATATAGATGATGTTTCGTTGAATGATTCGCACGCCGACACTTGTTGATGGCGCAGGACTGAAATGTACAGCAATGTGCAGAAGCCTTTCACTTCTGTCACGATTAACGATTCTCGTTGGTCCCGTTCTTGCGGGATCTTTTTCCAGCCGCAGCGATGTCGGAGATTTGATGTTTTACCTGATTCCTGATATTCACGGTACTCTCGTGAAATGGTCGTACGGGATAATCCTCATTTCATCGCTACCTCGGAGATGCTGTGTCCCATCGCTCATGCGCCGACTATAACACCACGATCAAACTCACTTAAATTTTGATAATCTGCTATGGTAGCAGCATTAACCGATCTAACAACTGCGCCAGACACTTGTTGTATTGTATAGGGGTTGCCGACCTCAGCGACGTATTCTGGTTGTTTAGATATCTGTTTAGATATCTCTGTATTTGAAAACGCATCCCTGTACCAGTTTCTTTGGCGCTTCAGTGTAGTTCCCGTGACTGCTTCACACGAAGATAATCTGTTACTACCATACCGCAACAGTGGAGATAAAGAGTCAGTATCGGCCTGCGCTAGATAGCTGGGTGTTCGGATTTTTGGGTTGTGCTGAATCCACATGTTTCAACAGCTTGCTTTGCTCCTATGTTTCAGGATCATAGCGATAAACCCAGAACCCTTGCACGGCTAATGAAGCACCGTTGTTCTCCTTCAAATGCAAAAACGATTTACAGCTTGATATTCCACCTTAACAATAGGCCGCACCATTGCCCTTTGGCTCCTCTATCAGTGTGCTAAGCGACAGGACATAGGACACATGCTGATTCTATGGCATGTAAACGGATAGACTACAACAGGACTAGAGGCCAAAGATCGAGTGACAAGTCAATAACGAGGGCACGCCAGGGTCAGCCAGGGCCGGTCGTCGACCCACGTGTTGAGCGAACAGCCACCACTTCCGTGTCGCAGGCTTCCGCAAGACCACAAAAGGCGAGTGTTCAGAAAGTTACTAGAACCGACCTGCTGCCGATTACGTCAAATCCCGGCCATTACCCCTTCCAGATGGTTCGGACTGACAGACAAACACCGTCACTACTTTGCAGTCAGCCCGTTATCACGAAGCAGATGGACTGATATGTACCGTCGAAGCCGTACTGCTCAGCGCCATGACACTGAGGTAGCCGACTCTACCTCCACCGCGCTGTAAATCCCTGTCTATCGCCTAAGCATCTGGGCAGCTGGGCAGCTCAGCACTTTGCCACTGTCTCGGCAGTACGTCGCGAGCGACCAGCTACCCCAGCCCTCGCCGAGGCATCAACAGAGGATCTCTACGCTCTGATAACAGGAGCGTGACGCAACTGTACGTTCCCGCAGCAACCGCCGGCGGCAAATCATATTCCAGCTGAGAAACACGAGATTCCAAAGACGCGGCAGTGGCAGCAGGGAGCAGGGTCGGCAGCCGACAGCCGACGCACTGGGAAGCGTCGCGATATTTGTTATGTCAGCTACCATAGGAGTTGGTTCAAATGGCTCTGAGCACTATGGGACTTAACATCTGAGGTCACCAGTCCCCTAGAACTTAGAACTACTTAAACCTAACTAACCTAAGGACATCACACAATCCATGCCCGAGGCAGGATTCGAGCCTGCGACCGTAGCAGTCGCGCGGTTCCGGACTGCGCGCCTAGAACCGCTAGACCACCGCGGCCGGCACCATAGGAGTCAGCACGAAACACACAAGGAGGAAGGGAAGATGCGATGGCCGGTGGTATAAATCCAAAATGATCTCTGCATTAAACTTTAAGATAAATATAGTACTTTATTTCTGCAAGGAAGAGAACCATTACTTAACTCGTGCCTCCTACGTGCAAGAACATTGACAATCTAGTCACAGAACGCAGACTAAGTGTCATCTTTCTATACATACATACAGTACTCCTTGTTCCATAGATCATGAATACGACATTTCGTAATGATGAGGAACGTGTCACTTTAATATAAGTTTTCTTTATACAAATTAATTAATTAATTAATTTTTACAGTTACTGCTTCATATCGAAGAATTCATCTATTGGGTAGGAGTTATCATTCATAAAATCTTTTAATTTGCTTTTAAATGTTGGTTGGCTATCTGTCAGTCTTTTAATACTATTTGGCAAATGACCAAAGATTTTTGTGGCAGCATAATTCACCCCTTTCTGTGCCAAAGTGAGATTTAATCCAGAATAGTCAATATCATCCGTTATTCTAGTGTTGTAGCTATGCACTTCGCTGTTATTTTTTAATTGGGATGGTTTATTAATGGCAAATTTCGTAAGTGAATATATGTATTGCGAAGGTACTGTGAATATCCTGAGTTCCTTAAATAAATGTCTGCAAGGTGATCTTGGGTGGGTTCCAGCTATTATTCTGATCACACGCTTTTGTGCAATGAGTACTTTCTCTCTTAACGACGAATTGCCCCAAAATATGATGCCATATGAAAGCAGTGAATGAAAATAGGCATAGTAGGCTAGTTTACTCATATGTTTATCACCAAAATTTGCAATAACCCTAATAGCATAAGTAGCTGAACCTAACCGCATCAGTAGACCATAGATGTGTCTCTTCCAATTCAATATCTCATCATTGCACACACCCAGAAATTTTGAGTATTCTACCTTAGCAACAGACTTCCGTTCATAGTCTATATTTATGAATGGTGTTATGCCATTTACTGTACAGAATTGTATAAACTGTGTTTTCTCAAAATTTAGTCAGAGTCCATTTGCGGAGAACCGCTTAATAATTTTCTGAAAGACATTATTTGGAATATCCTCAGCTGATTCTTGCTTCTTGGGTGTGATTACTATACTATTACTCAGAAATCATGCTCTCGAAGTCTTCATCCGACCTGGGTTCGACCAGCGATGGGAGGCTGGTTAAATCAGCGTTGACAGGCGGCGCTGAACTCTGTTTTTCTGGAGGTGTGGCGCTGCCCGCTCCCCCATCGGCGCGTGGGTCAGCGCCTTCTTGATGCGGTTCCAGAGCGCTGCGCTGGTCGGTGTGCTGTCGATTCTTTAGGCCTGCACAATATGCACTTCGCCCACTATCGTTCCTGAAGCTCCAAACCAATGATTGTAAACGTGCCGAATTAAAGAATCTACTGTAATCCTAAAAATGGCTCTGAGCACTATGGGACTCAACTGCTGAGGTCATTAGTCCCCTAGAACTTAGAACTAGTTAAACCTAACTAACCTAAGGACATCACAAACATCCATGCCCGAGGCAGGATTCGAACCTGCGACCGTAGCGGTCTCGCGGTTCCAGACTGCAGCGCCTTTAACCGCACGGCCACTTCGGCCGGCGACTGTAATCCTAATCGATCTTCTTTGGCTGCAGATTTCATCCTTCTTCTGCAGAGAACCCTCGCTCATTCTTAGCCATCTTGCACACGCCGTTGTACTGCAATCAGATTTTGCTGTAGCCACCGTATTCTCTTGATACGGTACCCACTGACTTTTTTGATGGGTATCTGAAGATGAACCAGGATTCGAGACATGCGCCTGCAACCTAACAAATAAACGGAA